>NW_027513422.1:0-197954 GCF_048772815.1 Callospermophilus lateralis
ACAATGCATGCAGGTGAGTTCACAATGCATACAGGTGATACATAGTCGAGGCAAGTTCTGCAAGCAGTTCAGTGATGGCTATTGCAGAAGCTGTAGATTGGTTTTATCTTTGTCTTTACAGGCACTGGGATGAAGATAGGAATTTTGGCAATAATGGCCAAAGAAAAATTATGTAACATTCCAGAAGGTACTAAAAGAAAACAATTTTCTTAACAATTTACATTGTCTTGAAGAGAATTATTAAATATAATGAAAAGAAAAGGTGAAAGTAAACAAACAGATCTGTTAACCTCCTTTTTTGTACACATTTTAAAACAATCCTCAACAGGTGTTTACCCAATTTAAATTAAAACATTTACATCAAGTGTATAAAAATATATTTGGATCCATTTTTTCATGAGCGCTCATCATATATGATATATGGACATACGTACATTCAAACATATAACAAAAAACACAAGTGTGCACACGTAATATAATACATACAACACATAACATAAGAGTAAAGGCCTTATAACATTTTACAGGTGAAATCTCCATTGCAATGTCTAAAAACTCTATAGTCCAAAAATAGAACTGATCAGCAAAACATTAACCTAGGTTTGTATGAGCTCAAAAACCAAAATAGAACTTCATGACATGGGAAAGGGTAATAATAAAATAGATATTGAAAAAAGCATCCTGGATTTGTCACAGATGTAAGAATAGCCAAACTGGAGTTCTGGATATCAGCTGTTATGGATTTGAGCCAAATCATATTCTTTTAATCTGTAGAAATCGCTTTAGTTAGTCTCTCTGGAATCCAAATCGGCTGCTGTTCTCCCTGTGGAAACACACAAACAGACCTCCAACTCCAGACAATTACTGGGTCAGGACATTTCCATTGTCCTGTTAGAATATCCTTCCAAAGTACCTTGGGCTTATGTACATTTTTTGGACACATATGCCTTTCCACAGGAATAAGCCCTGATGAATCCAAATTTCCAAAGTTTAGAGTAAAAAGGGTTATTTTAAGTTTATCTTTGGGGAATATATACCCCTTCCCAATTCCTTTTTTTTTTGTTTAATTAGTACGTTTTAATAGTTTGATGAGCTCATTTAACTATGCCTTGTCCCTGCGGATTGTATGGGATTCCTGTTATATGAGTAATGCAAAATGATGAGCAAAATTCTTTAAAAGAGGTAAAAGTATAACCAGGGGCAACATCTGTTTTTAACTGTTTTGGAATGCCCACAGTGGCAAAATTTTGTAAGCAATGAGTTATAACATCTTTAGTTTTTTTTTCTCCGGCATGAAGGGAGTCCATCAAAAATTCAGAAGAAGTATCAACTGTAACATGCAAATATTTTAATTTTCCAAATTCTGGCAAGTTTGTGACGTCCATCTGCCAAATATGGTTAGGTATCAATCCTCTAGGATTGACTCCAAGATTAACTTGTGGTAAAATGGTCACACAATTTTGACATTGTTTTATTATTTGTCTAGCTTGTTCCTTAGTTATTTTAAAGCGCTTATGTATAGTATTAGCATTGACATGGAATTTTTTATGAAAATTTGTAGCTTCTTCTACTGTAGAGAAAATATGTATGTCATGCGTAGTTTTATCTGCTAAATCATTACCCAAACTAAGGGCTCCAGGCAATCCTGTATATGTCCTGATATGCCCTATAAAGGACGGATCTTTTCTGTCCCAGATTAGACTTTGTATAGTGGAAAGAAAAGAGAAAACAGGAGAGGAAGGGGAAATTTGTTTCTTCCTAAGATTATATATTGAAACTCAACCCTGTTGAAAATGCATAATCATATCACTCACTTTATACTTTGCCTGATTTCATAATGTCTCTAAAGATATGTGGTTTCCTGCATATTTTCACCAGTTCACCATTGTGACTGACCCTTCACATGAACTTATGTTCCCTTTCACTCTCTAACCACAACCCTAATGCTCCAGAACTTTTGTTCCAAATCCTATACTCACTCTTCTTCCTAAACCAACTCTGTACCTAATTCTACCTACTATCCGTTTTTGACTGGATGTTCTCTTCAACATTCAATCATCCAAGCTACAAGGTCCGATGCCATTGTATATCTATTTATCTGAGACATCTGTACACAATGTAAATCAAAGTTAAGTATCCCAATCAAGGGCCCAATGCCCTTCTGAGCTTCAAAATTACCTAGATTTCGGTTTTAATTCATATATTTAACCTCTATATTTTTATAAATATCTCAGGTTCCCAATACCATTATTCATCCCGCAGGATTATTCCTAACTCAAATCAAACATTTTATTAGCCCTAAGAATACACTGTTCTATCAACCTATATTTAAAGAAAAGCAGGGACAGAGTTGGTCTTACAATACAGGAATGTAGGGGATCTTCCACCTGCTGAGAACCTCCAAAGTCCATGCAGAAATGAATCCTGGAGAAGATATAGTCAGCTATGAAGGATCTGTGAGAGCAAAAGTCATCTTCCATGGCAATCACCCTGGTCAGGATGAAGGGATGTGTCTGAATCAGCCTCTATCTTCTTAATGTAGAGGAGATTGACCAAACCAGGCCTGTGTGGATAGCTATTCCCGGGTTCCTAAGGATGACATACCATTCTAACTTGTGAAAGTTTCAAAGGAAGTAGGGGAAGCCTCCATCTAATGGGACACTTGGAAGCAACTATTAGGACAAAATGGTTTACAAGGCAGTGAATTTATTCAGTTCCTGAAGGGAGTGACCTCACCTCACTTTCTTGGTGATGGATCTCTCTGAACTTGGGATACTGGAAACCAGGCACATAGAGCCAGTCCCAGTCCCAGTCCCAATGGGCTCACTTGTTTGGATTTACCAAGGACAGAGTCAGTCTTTCTTTGTACCTACTGATGTTAGGATGGCAAAAGCAAGGAGAGCTCTGAAGAAGGGCCTTTCCTGAGAAAGCAGGTAGTGGCTAAACACTAGCTTCTGACAACTTAACAGAGTTGGTCAAGGAGAACAGACCTGAGACAGGACAGGACTTTTCAGGGGAAAATTGTATGGCCCACCAGTCAGAGGACACTCCCTAGAGTCACAGACCTACTTGGGGGAAGGAGGTGCCAATATGGGTGTGGTTTTGGGTTTATGATTTTGTCTCATGTTCTGAAAATAGGTAGGAAAGGTGGTTTGTTTTTGGGGTTGAACTGTTTCTAGTAAGACGTTTGACAAGGCGAGTGTTTCTATGTCTGTGTATCCCACTATGTCCGTGGTTGTAGAAATTAGAAAAGAGAATGCATCAATGGATTTGTCCTGTCTTGTAGAAAGCTTCCCAGCATTCATCCTGCCCAATTAATGAATGGATTGCAGCTTTCCTTAAGGATGGGCAACACCAACGATCTTAGTAATTTTCAATTTTCTTTCTGAATTCTCGCCAATCTCCAGAATAGGCTCATGGTTTTGTGCCCAAGATATGTACCACCTCCAAGCTCTGTGACATGGCCATGTACTGGATAGATGAAGGGAATGGCGAGCATCTCAGAAAACGCAGATATCAGTGTGACCAGTAAACTCTCAGTGGAGAAACCCTTCTTTGAGCCTTTTGCTTACATAATGTTCTCTTGCCTTGAATGTCAAGAAGTACTTTGTTTCGGACCACCCCTTTGTGAAGCCTGAAGAAAACAGTTTTCAGATCTAAATGAATGGGCATAACCTGTGGCTCTTTGCTTACTTGCTTTGGAAATGGATGTGTCTGAATCCAACTCTATGCCCTGTGTGAGGCTGTGTCTTAGATTCTCTGCAACTGATAGATCTAAAGAAAGATCCCATGTGTGCATCCAAAACCAAAATGGCCAAAAGAGCAGTCATTGTGGGTGAAGTTTCTCTCCGTCCTCTGTTAGGTTCTTGACGTCCATCAAGTGAGAATTGGGATCCTTTGGGTCAAATGAGTTTTTCAAAGCACTGCAGATGTGGTTGGGTTTTCTTATGACTGAAATTCACATAAAGAATCTACACCTGACAGTCAGTAGGCCTCAAATTGCAGAAGAAGATCAGTATTAATGGCAGGTGTATTTGATCAATCCTGGTTCACTGGAAGGGTTTCCAGGCCACCCTGACTTTAGGCAAATTAGCGGCAAGGGAGCATGTTTTGGACACTGTCTTGGGCTATGCCCCTCATGGAAACGTCCAGCCAGAGGTTATGATGAGTGTCTATATGGAAGAAGATGAGGGCCATTGGGGAGTGTTTTGGTTTTAATTGTGGTCATTTGTGTGGCATTTGGAAGAGATGACTGGGTCCACCTGGGCTTGAACTCTGGTGTGATTCCCCTTAGAGACTGAGTTCTGGAACTGAGCTCAGAGAAGTATTGCCATTAATTGTGTTGGGATTTTATGAGACCACGCATAAGAGTCGCCCTTTAAACTGAGATCTAGCATTGAAGTGCTCTGTCCCATAATGAAAGATCCACAAACAGTGAAAGCAACGACACATGAAACAGACAAGACAAGACAATAAAGACAGGCAATGGACGTCCAACACTGAGATCAGGACTGAGTAGCCGGCAATAACCAATGGGCTGGCAATACCGAATCCAAAACAAAATATCACTGAGTCGAGGAATCTATTATAACTAAATTTCCCAAGTCCTCTGGGGCGTCCTCCAGGAACGTGGCCTGTGGCTCTGTGACACGTCTGTCAGCCACTGTCGGAGACAGCTCACACTCTTCATCAATAGCCATTTTTCCAAGTCCTAACCTGAAACCTGAAACCAGGAATAGGAGACTTACTTACCCCAAGAGTAGCCCGTTGGGGTCTCTCATCCGCCGCTGCCAGATATCAGTGGAAACTTCATGTGTAAAGGTCGGGCGTGCATTGGAGGAAGAGACCACCAAGAAACTGACTCATGAAACAGCAAAGGGTTTATTGGAGTTCCAGCATGCTGGGGCTCAGAGCTCACTTGAATACAGCAGAGAGCCCTGAGAAGAGCTTGAGCAGAGCTTATATACTTTCCTTGCCGAGGGCAAGGAGGGAAGTTTTTTGATGGGTCAGTGGGAGTGGGCAGTTTGCATGCAACCAGGTGAGAGAGTAAATTCTGCAGTTTGAAAACTGGGGACAGCACATTCTGGGAACAAGATTAGCTAACAGTTCTCAAGATTTCAACAGTGTTTTGTTAAGCATAGAGAAAAACAGGAAGTGACAAGTACCTATTTAATTAACCATTCAATAACAACTATACCTTTTTAAATGGATGTTCTCATCTACATTCAATCTTCCAAGGTACAGGGTCCTATGACATTGTATATCAATTTACCTGAGACATCTGTGCAGAACGTAATTCAACGCTAAGTATCCCAATTAAGGGCCCAATGCCATTCTGGGATTCAAATCTTACTTAGATTTCTGTTTTCCTACATATATTTCAACTATATATTCTTATACATATCGCAGCTTCTCAATAGAATTATTCATAAACAGAATGATTCCTAACCCAAATCAAACATGTTATTAACCCTAACCCTACAGTGTTCCCTCAATCTAACTTTAAAGAAGAGCACGGACAGAGTTGGTCTTATAATACAGGAATGTAGGGGATCTTTCACCTGCTGAGAACCTCAAAGGTCCATGGAGAAATAAGCCATGGAGAAGATGTAGGCAGCTATGAAGGACCTGAGAGAGCAAAAGTCATCTTCCATGGCAAACAACCTTGTCAGGATGAAGGGATGTCTCTGAATCTGCCACTCACACCCTGTGAACTGCGCCACTTCACAGGTGAATAACGAGTTAGAACGACAAAAAATTATCTTGTTAGGATCTTACAGAAAAATGGGTGTGCACCGAAACCTAGAAGAATGATTTCCACCAATGAGGTCCGGTAATTGAGTCTCAAACACGAGCCAAATGTGCGACCGGAGATCCGGGCTGACAAATCTGTGTGGCCTGCCCCGTGGCTAGAGACAGCAGGGCACCACCTAGAAGCGACCAGCCGGCAGGGAGAAACGTTGCTGCAGATTCTGTGGAATCCTGCTGGCTGACCTCCAACTGAGCCCCGGGCTGAGTTAGGGATTTCAAACGGGGAAGGAAGTGCTACAGTTCTATCCCCCCACAATAAAAACTCCACCAAGGAAACCAACGGTCACCATCTTGGAGAGCAGAAGTAACCACCGCCACTCTCCAACAGATTGCAACAATAAAACAGGTTTGTGTTACTCAGCTCATCTCCCATACAGCAGGGAATTCACATAAAATCTCTCTTAGGCTTTCCATTGGAGAGATTATCAGAGAGAGCCTGCATAAAGACGTCGGGAAAACTACAGGCACCTGACCTTCAACTTCCCCTCCCATCAGCGGCGAAAACGAAACCTGTCTAGCCAGAGCTGGGAGAGGGGCAAGAGGAAAAAATCAAAACAATAGAGTGCCGGGGTTCCCCATAGACACCATCCACACCCAAGAAACGGCAGGCCCAGAGGACAGTATGAGCTGCCGAGAGGCATCACTCATGGGAAATCTGGTCTAGCACGAGAAACCAGGACTAGCAGGAGATAACAGGGGACTAGAGGCCAGGCCCGCGTGACTGGGCGGCTGGAGAACGCCCGCCCAATGGTCACAAACAGCCCGCTGCTGGTGCGACTGGGTGGCTGGTGCCCGCCTGCCTACCAGCGACCAATCGCCCGCTGGCTGCACGTGCAACTGGGTGGCTAGAGATCTCCCGCCCACCAGTGACAGCCCACCCGCTGACTGTGTGACTGGACAGCTGGAGACCGCCCGCCCGCCGGTGACCGGGAGTTGAAAACAAACAGAGACAGATCAGTCCCAGCCCACTCCCATTTGAACACCCTGGCAAGGAGCCTGGGGCCCGCCATAGCAGACAGGTGACATCACTGGAGCTCGGCCATCGCAATTCCTTCCAAGCAGAATTCACTTTAGCAGACATAGTCTACCAACACAAAGGAGAGACAACAGATATATTAAACCAAAACAAATCTATAGAATAGAGCAGAAAAACAGCAATCAAATAGAGATGGAAAACAACGTGAACATCATGAAAAAACAAAGGAAAAAAATGTGTACAAACAATGCAGGACAACTTAATTCTACAGGAGGACCTAGAATCATCAGAAACAGGGATAGGGAAAAAAACTCAAGGCTTACCTAACTCAGATGGAAAGGGATATTAGAGAATACATGAATCAGCAAGTCCTAGCAATAAAAGTATATTTTGAAAATGAATTAAACAAATTCAAATGGCAAAGAACAAGCTTTACCAGGAGATAGAGATCTTAAAAAAAATCAAACAGTAATCCTAGAAATGCAGGAATCTATTAATTAAAACTCAACGAGAATATTACAAATAGACTAGATCAAATAGAAGTCAGAACATCAGATAATGACGACAACGTTTATCAACTTGAAAAGAATATAGTCAACACAGAAAAGATGCTTAAGTCCCAAGAGCAGTCTATTCAAAAGATATGGGATGTCATAAAAAAAACAAATTTCACAGTCATCGGAATAGAAGAAGCCATAGAGATTCAAACCGAAAGAATGGACAACATATTAAATGAAATAATTCTAGAAAACTTCCCAGAGATGAAAGATGGAATGGATTGCCAAATCCTTGAAGACTACAGGACCCCAAACATTCAAAACCATAATAGACCAACTCCAAGACATATAATTATGAAGATAGCCAAAATACAGAACAAGGAGAGAATATTAAAAGCTACGAGAGAAAGGAGGCGGATTACATTCAGGGGTAAACCAATTAGATTAACGACTGATTTTTCATCACAAACTTTGAAAGTGAGAAGATCCTGGAACAATGTATTTCAAACACTGAAAAATAATGAATTCCAACAAAGAATACTGTATCCAGCAAAATTAAGCTTCAGATTTGACAATAAAATTAAAGTCTTTCACAATGAATAAAAACTAAAAGAATTCACACCCATAACACCAGCACTGCAAAGGATTTGGGCAAAATACTACAAGAAGAAGAATTGAAAAATAGTGCCCCAAACTAACAGTGGGAGGTATCTCAGTAAAGGGGGAGGAAAATAACCAAAAAGTAAAAACTAGCCAAACTAAAATAAATAAATAAATTAACATGAATGGATGTACAAATCATATTTCAATTGTAACCTTAAATGTTAATGGCCTAAACTCACCATTCAAGAGACATAGGGTAGTAACCTGGATCAAAAAAACAAATCCAACAATATGCTGCTTTCAGGAGACTCATATGATAGGTAAAGACATACACAGGCTGAAAGTAAAAGGTTGGGAAAAATCATACCACTCACAGGGCACACGGAAGCAAGCAGGAGTGGCCAAACTCATATCAAATACAATCAACTTCAAACCTACGTTAATCAAAAGGGATAAAGAAGGACACTATATAACGTTAAAAGGAACCATCCACCAACATAACATAACAATTACCAATTTGTATGCAGCAAACAAATGAGCTGCCACACTCATAAAACAAACTCTTCTCAAGTTCAAGAGTCAAATAGACTACAACATAATAATTATAGGTGACGTCAACAGACCGCTCTCACCATTAGACACATCCTCTAGACAAAAACTGAATAAAGAAACTATAGAACTCAACAGCACAATCAATAACCTAGACTTAACCGACATATATAGAATATATCAACCATCATCAAGTGGATACACCTTCTTATCAGCAGCAGATGGATCCTACTCAAAGATAGACCATATATTAGGTCATAGGGCAACTCTTAGTAAATATAAAGGCGTGGAGATAATACCATGCACCATATCAGATCATAATGAAATGAAACTGGAAATCAATGATAAAAGAAGGAAGGAAAAATCCTACATCACATGGAAAATGAACAATATTCTACTGAATGATCAATGGGTTACAGAAGACATTAAGGAGGAGACAAAAAAATTCTTAGAGACAAATGACCATACAGACACAACCTACTGTAATCTATGGGACACAATGAAAGCAGTTTTAAGAGGAAAATTCATTTCTTGGAGTTCTTTCCTCAAAAAAAGAAAAAAACAACAACAAATAAATGAACTCACACTACACCTCAAAAACCTAGAAAAGGAAGAGCAAAACAACAGCAAATGTAGTAGACGACATTAAAATAAGAGCAGAAATCAACGAAATTGAAACAAAAAATCATTGAAAAAATTGATAAACTAAAAGTTGTTTCTTTGAAAAAATAAATAAGATTGACAGGCCCTTAGCCATGATAACGAAGAGAAGAAGAGAGAGAACTCAAATTATTAACATAGGGGGTGAAAAATGCAATACCACAACAGACACTACAGAAATATAGAAGATAATTAGAAAGTATTTTGAAACCCTATATTCCAATAAAATAGAAGATAGTGAAGATATCAATAAATTTCTTAAGTCATACGATCTGCCCAGATTGAGTCAGGAAGACACACACAATTTAAACAGACCAATGACAAAGGAAGAAATAGAAGAAGCCATCAAAAGATAACCAACGAAAAAAAGCCCTGGACCGGATGGGTAAACAGCGGAGTTCTACAAAACCTTCAAAGAAGAATTAATACTGATTCTTTTCAAGCTCTTTCAAGAAATAGAAAAAGAAGGAGCTCTTTCAAATTCATTCTATGAGGCCAAAATCACCCTGATCTTGAAATCAGACTAAGACACTTCAAAGAAACAAAACTACAGACCAATATCTCTAATGAACTTGGATACAAAAATTCTCAATAAAATCCTGATGAATCGAATACAAAAGCATATCAAAAAAAATTGTGCACCATGATCAAGTAGGATTCACCCCTGGGATGCAAGGCTGGTTCAATATACGGAAATCAATAAATACTATTCACCACATCAATAGACTTAAAGACAAGAACCATATGATCATCTCGATAGATGCAGAAAAAAACATTTGACAAAGTACAGCATCCCTTTATGTTCAAAACACTAGAAAAACTAGGGATAACAGGAACTTACCTCAACATTGTAAAAGCTATATATGCTAAACCTCAGGCTAGCATCATCCTAAATGGAGAAAAACTGAAGGGATTGCCTCTAAAATCTGGAACAAGACAGGGATGCCCTCTATCACCACTTCTATTCAATTTAGTTCTTGAAATTCTAGCCAGAGCAATTAGACAATAGAAATTAAAGGCATAAAAATAGGAAAACAAGAACTTAAATTATCACTATTTGTGGATGACATGATAATATATATAACAGACCCAAAAGGGTCTACAAAGAAACTGCTAGAGATAATAAATGAATTAAGCAAAGTGGCAGGATATAAAATCAACACGCATAAATCAAAGGCATTTATGTATATCAGGAGCAAAACTTCTGATATGGAAAGGAGGAAAAACCACTCCATTCACAATATCCTCAAAGAAAATAAGATACTTGGAAATCAACCTAACAAAAGAGGTGAAAGATTTATATAATGAAAACTACAGAATCCTAAAGAGAGAGATAGAAGAAGATCTTAGAAGATGGAAAAATGTACCCTGTTCATGGATAGGCAGAACTAACATCATCAAAATGGTGATATTACCCAAAGTTCTCTACAGGTTAAAATGGATGCCAATCAAAATCCCAACGGCATTTCTTGTAGAAATGATAAAGCAATCATGAAATTCATATGGAAAAACAAAAGACCCAGAATAGCAAAAGCAATTCTAAGCAGGAATTTGAATCTGGAGGTATAGCGATACCAGAGTTCAAACTGTACTACAAAGCAATAGTTATAAAAGCAGCGTGGTACTGGTACCAAAACAGGCAGGTGGATCAGTGGTAGAGAATAGAGGACACAGAAATCAATCCACAAAATTACAACATTCTTATATATGATAAAGAGGCTAAAAGCATATTGGGAGATGGATAGCATCTTCAACAAATGGTGCTGGGAAAATTGGAAATCCATATGCACCAAAATGAAACTGAATCCCTTTCTCTCGCCATGCACAAAAGTTAACTCAAAATGGATCAAGGAGCTAGTGATGAAATCAGAGACACTGCATGTGATAGAAGAAAAAGATGGCTATGATCTACATACTGTGGGGTCGGGCTCCAAATTCATTAATAGGACACCCATAGCCCAAGAGTTAATAACAACAATAAACAAATGGGACTTACTTAAACTAAAAAGTTTTTTCTCTGCAAGAGAAACAATAAGAGAGGTAAATAGAGAGTCTACATCCTGGGAACAATTTTTTACCCCTCACACTTCAGATAGAGCTCTAATATCCAGAATATACAAAGAACTCAAAAAATTAAACAATAAGATAACAAATAACCCAATCAACAAATGGGCCAAGGACCTGAACAGACACTTCAGAGAGGAGGACATACAATCAATCAACAAGTACATAAAAAAATGCTCACCATCTGTATCAGTCAGAGAAATGCAAATCAAAACCACCCTAAGATACCATCTTACTCCAGTAAGATTAGCAGCCATTATGAAGTCAAACAACAATAAGTGTTGGCGAGGATGTGGAGAAAAGGGTACACTTGTACACTACTGGTGGTACTGAAAATTGATAAGGCCAATTTGTAAAGCAGTATGGAGATTTCTTGGAAAGCTGGGAATGAATGCACCATTTGACCCAGCTATCACCCTTCTTGGACTAGAGGGTCTTAACAGAGCGTACTATAGGGATACTGCCACATCAATGATCATAGCGCCACAATTCACAATAGCTAGACTGTGGAACCAACCTAGATGTCCTTCAATAGATGAATGGTTAAAAAACTGTGGCATCTATACACAATGGAGTATTACTCATCACTAAAAAATGGCAAAATCATAGACTTTGCAAGGAAATGGATGGCATTAGAGCAGATTATGCTAAGCTAAGCTAACCAATCCTTAAAAAAATGCCAAATGTCTTCTTTGATATAAAGAGAGCACCTAAGAACAGAACAGGGAGGAAGAGCATGAGAAAAAGATTAACATTAAATAAAGACGAGTGGGGGGATAGAAAGGGGGAGAGAAGGGAAAGCATATGGAAATGGTAGGAGACCCTCAATGTTACACAAAATTACATATAAGAGCTTGTGAGGGGAAATGGGGGGAAAACAATGGAGAGAATTGAACAACAGTAGATGAGGTAGAGAGGAAAGATGGGAGGGGAGGGGAGGGGGGATAGTAGGGGATAGAAAAGGTAGCAGAATACAACATCACTATTATGCCATTATGTACAAATGTGAATGTGTAACCAATGTGCTTCTACAATTCGTATTTGGGGAAAAATGGGAGTTCATAACCCAATTGAGTCAAATGTATGAAAGATATTATATCATGAGTTTTGTAATGTTTTGAACAATCAATAAAAATAAATAAATAAATAAAGGTTTAAAATTGAGTGGCAAGAAATCAGCTAAAAAAGTGTTGAGATGCATTCATTTTGCTAAGCAGAAACTTTGTTTTGTGTAGTTGTATCTATCACAAATTTATTTTACCAGAAAACTGGCTTTTGAAAATACACTTAATTGAGATTAAAGGATAATCCACCTACCTTCATGAAAAATTCATAGCATTTCCTATATTTTTCATATTTCAATTTTTGGTAAATATTTTGTCATGGACCAGGTCTAGTCTTAGGCTATTCTTTCAGAATACTGCCTCATCTGATAAGTTGGTACAATGTGTTGGATTGTTCTTTTCATCTTTTATTTAATAGTTTCTAGCTGATAATGTGTATTTTTCATTATCTTTATTTGGACATACATACCCAACGATATCTTTGCATTTTATGTTTTACTGGGAAGAGACTCATCAAAAGCTCTGTATTATATGTATCAACAATCAAACATTTAGAGCATGCAATTATTCTTAATTTTGCATGAAAATATCTTTGTACCATTTACTTATAAAAATTTAGAACTATTAAAAATGTCCCTACTGTAATAAGTAACTAATTACCAGAAAAATTAAACAATTCACTTTATATCAATTATGAATATGAAAAGTACTAAAATAAGTATTTGGCAATTAATACATAATTGATAGAAATTGAAATCATAAGAAAGCCATTTAAAATGTCAGTGCATATGGTCCTTAAATAATAGCTTGTTCAAAAAAATTTCTCTAATTCATAAGATATAATATGCCATATTACAGCGTAACGTGATAAAAAACATTAAATTATCAATATTGATAATAAAGAATGATACCTTTTTTATTAAATATGTTTATTTGATTTTCATTGTAAGATGTTAATTCTGGAAGACTTCAGAATTAAGAAAGTCTTGGTGTATATTATTTCTAACAGGCTAATCAAAGTACTTTTAAATATATATGTATATATATATATATATATATATATATATATATATACATAATATATGTAATGCATATGCATGAATATAGACACATATGTATAATAAATGTAATATATCTATCAGGTGATTATAATTATTAATTTTTTTAAAAAAAAATAGTGACTATAAAAAACAGTCTCAAATTTAAATTTCATAGCATACAACTGTTTGTAATGCCATGAGAGAAAAATAGATATGGAGGAAAAACGAAAAAGGAAGAGAGAGAAGGGGAAAAATGAGGAAGAAAGTGAGTAAAGAAGAGGGAGAGGCGTGTTCGATGTTAAGACAAAAGTGGAGCGGCTGGGTTTGTGATTCAGTGTTAACATGTTTGCCTAGTATGTGTGAGGAACTGGGTTCTATTCTCAGCACCACATACAAATAAAGAAAATGAAGATCCATCAACAACTTAAAAAATAAAAAATAAAAAACTAGAAATATTACTAAAATCCCAAGCATTTATGAATGTTAAATAATAAAATATATGTTACATAGCCTTATGTAATTTCTAGACTCCCCAAAAAAGTCATTAAATGTTGGATTATTAGTGCTATAACTAAAAATCCATTGCTCTTTCCTCTACATTCTGTGGCATTCTAGTGCTAAAATAAATTGTAGTATAACACCAAAAAAAAAAAAAATCCTAATATTTCTACAGTAACTGACCCAGTTTAACATCAATGCAAGTAGATTCCTATGGGACATGATATGTACTTTGAAGTTTATTTTTATTCAACACTGGTACATTTCTATTTCTTGAGTTTATGCACATTATAGGATATATATTTCATCCACACGTTCACAAATTTATAGGCATTTATTTCACTTTCAATCACTTCCTCCTTCAGAAAACATGTATTCCTCCGTTTCTGACTGGTCTTTTCTTGAAACTTCTTTCCAAACACATTATTTTCGATTTCCATTATCACATTTGAAGCAAAACTCACACACCCCTCATAATAAACCATAACCCTAATATTACCATTAGATGTACAACTGGTTGGAATGAATGATTGTATATCAATATAAGATTTCTTACTTAGTTTCAGATATCAATTCAATCCATTATTTAAAGTGGAACCAGTTATATTATTTATTCACAATGTGGTATTTTCATGCATTATCTCTATATTCATAGACACAGGGTACACCTCTTTGTACCCCCAACACTAATTTATACGTCTTCAAAATATTGCTCCCAGAAATGTTGGAAGAAATACCCATGTCACCTGATCTACATATGCATTTTATCACTGAAATATTCTGGACACAAAAAGCAAAGGTCACACTTATGATTGTATCAAAGCTAAATGAAAAGTGAACATGGATTACTAAAAACATCCATGTCCAGGTTGCCTAATGCTCTCAAATGAAAATCCTATTGGTAACTACAAATTAGTTTCTTCCAAAGATTATATATTCAAACTCAACCCTGTTGAAAATGTCTAATCCTCTCACTCACTTTATACTTTGCCTGTTTTTGTAATGTCTCTATTGGTATCTGCTTTTCCACAGTTCATCATTGTGACTAAATCTTCACATGTTCTGAAACTTACATTCACACTCTAATCGAAATCCTATTGCTAAAGAACTTTTGGTCCAAATCCTATATTCACTCTTCTTCTTAAAACCTACCTACTATCTTCCTAATCCTACCGACTATCACTTTTTGACTGGAGGTTCTCTTCTACATTCAATCATCCAGTTACAAGGTCTTATGCCATTGTATATCGATTTCTCTGAGACATTTTTGCAGAATGTAATTCAACGATAGGTATCCCAATCAAGGTCCCAGTGATTTCTGGGCTTCAAATCTTACTTAGATTTCTGTTTATGTACATATATTTCACGTCTGTATTCTAATAAATATCACAGGTTCCAATAACATTATTCATCCAGCAGAATGGTTCCTAACCGAAAATGAAAATGTTATTAACCGTAACCATACACTGTTCCCTCAATCTAACTTTACAGAAGAGCAGTGACAGTGTTGGTCTTACAATACAGGAATGCATGGGATCTTCCACCTGCTGAGAACCTCAAAGGTACATGCAGAAATGATCCCTGGAGAAGATGTAGGCAGCGATGAAGGACCTGAGAGAGCAAAAGTCATCTCAATGGCAAACAACCTGGTAGAATTAAGGAATGTGTCTGAATCAGCCTCATTCTTCTTAATACAGAGAAGATAGACCAAACCATGCCTGTGTGGAGAGCTGTTCCCTGGTCCCTATGTTTGATATACGATTCGAACTTGTGAAAGTGTCACAGGATGTAGGGGCATCCTCCATCTCATGGGAACCTTGGAGGCAAATGTTAGGACAACGTGGTTTCCAAGGCAGTGACCTCATTCAGTTCCTCAAGGAAGTGACTTCACCTCACTTCCTTGGTGATGGAAGTCTCTGAACTTGGGATCCAGGAAGCCAGGCACCCAGAGCCATAACCCGTCCAAGTCCCAGTGGTCTAACTTGTTTGGATTTACGAAGGACAGAGTCAATATTTCTTGGTACCTACTGATTTGAGGATGGCCAAATGCCAGGAAACCTCTGAAGAGGGTCCTATCCTGATAAAGCAGGTAGTGGATCACCGCTGGCTCCTGACTACTTCACAGAGTTGGCAAAGTATAGCAGATCTGAGACAGGACAGGCCATTTTGGGAGAACATAGTATGGCCCACCAGTCAGAGGACACTCCGGATATGACAGACCTACTTGGGGGAAGGAGGTGCCTTTGCGGGTGTGGGTGTGGGTTTGTGGTTTTGTCTCATGTTCTGAGAATACGAAAGAAAGGCGGTTTGATTGGATTGTAGTGAACTGTTTCTAGTAAGTCGTTTGACAAGGCGAGTCTTTCTATGTGTATCCCACTGTGTCCGTGGTTGTCGACATTAGAAAAGAGAATGCATCAGTTGATGTGTTCTGTCTAGTAGAAAGCTTCGCAGCATTCATCCTGCCCAATTGATGAATGGACTGCGGCTTGCCTCATGGATGGGCAACACCTACTATCTGCCTAAGTTCCTGTTTTCTTCCTGCATTCTGGCCACTCTCCCGAATAGGCACATAGTTTTGTGTTTAAGATATGTACCACCTCAAGCTCTGTTAAATGGCCATGTACTGGACAGCTGAAGGGAATGGGAGAATCTCAGAAAACTCAGATATCAGTGTGACCAGGAAAGTCTCAGTGGAGAAACCCTGCTATGGGCCATTCTCTTACTATGTATCTGTTTCCCTGAATGTCAGGAAGTTCTTTGCCTCAGGCTACCCTCATGTGAAGCCTGAAAAAAAGAGTTTTCAAATGAAAATGAATGGGCATCACCTGTGGCTCTTTGCTTAATTTCTTTGCAAAGGGATGTGTCTGAATCACCCTTTGGCCCTGTGTGCGGTTGTGGCTTAGATTCTCAGCCCCTGATGGATCTAAAGAAAGATCCGATGTGTGCATCCAAAACCAAAATTTCAAAAAGATCAGTTATGATGGATGAAGTCTCTTGCCTTTCTTTGTTAGGTTCCTGAACTACATCAAGTGAGAATAGGGATCCTTTGGTTCAAATAAATTTTTGAAAGCCCTGAAGAAGTGCTTGGGTTTTCTTATGACTCCAATTCACATAAAGAATCTATACCTGACTGTCAGTAGGCCTCAAATTGGAGAAGCAGATCAGTATTAACTGCGGTCTTATTTTATCACTCCTGGTTCACATGCAGGGTGTCCAGGCCACCATGACTTTAGGCAAATGAGCGGCAAGGGAGCTTATTTTGGACACTAACCCATACCCTACTAGACTCTGACTAGTAATCCTAACATGATGGAGAATAATAACCCGAACAGAATAGAAATACAAGAAGTTTTGAGGATTCATGTTGTATAGTTGTACTTGCCTTTTGCATTATATAGGGTAGGAGTTATAAATTTAGTCAATTTTTAATTGAAACAGTTCTCCATGTGTTTTTAAAGTTCACAACCATGTGAATTCCTCTCTCCCTTTCTCTGTAGCCTATTCAGAAGATGTATTTTTATATGCACATTTAGAATCCTACCTGGTATCACATGTACATTCTTGAGAGGTTGCTGACTTAGCAGATACAAATTGTCAGAAGAGATCACTCCTCTGAATGCTGTTGGAAGTGAAAATTCAAACTATGGGTGACTTCCTAGTTGAACAACATTATACATAAATCCACGTTTAGTAAAATTAATATTTTTGGCTCTGTGGATTATATATATTTCATGATATATATATATATTGCTACATTTTAATGTCTGTTTGAGTGTGTGTGTGTGTGGGTGTATAGATAGATAGATAGATAGATAGATATACACTCTCCAGATTTTTGAAAATATGAAACATATGTGTCTTATTATATACTCCCTAAATTCATTCATGTACATGTATGTGGATTTATAATCAACTTTTCACAAGATTATTTTCAAAAATATTCATCCACCTGAAATACATATTTGTTTCCTAGTACTAAAAACAAACTTCAGTGAATGGTGCATACAAATCCAAATATTTCTACAGTAACTGTCCCAGTTTAACATCAATGCTTGTAGATTCCTATGGGACATGATGTGTATTTTGACGTTCATTTTTTAACAAAACTGGTACATTATTATTTCTTCAGTTTATGCACATCATAGGATATATATTTCATTAACAAGTTCACAAATTTATAGGCATTTGTTTCGCTTTCAATAACTTCCTTATTCAAAACTCTTGTATTCCTCCAGGTTTCTTGTCTGGTCTCTTCATGAGACTTCTTTCCAAACTCATTATTTCTGAAATCCATAATCACCTTTGAAATAAAATTCACACACTCTTTATGATAATCCATAAGCCTAATATTAAAATAAGATGGATACCTGGTTGGATTGAATGATTGCATATCAATATAAGATTTCCTGTATATTTTCAGATATCAATTCAATCCATTATTTAAATTTAGAACTTGTTACATTGTTTAATCAAAGTTTTGTCTATTCATGCATTATCTCTATATTCCTAGACACAGGGTACACCCATTTGTAACGCCAGTACTAATTTATATATCTTCAAAATATTGCTCCCAGAAACGGTGAAATAAATACTTATGTCATCTGATCTACATATACATTTTATCACAGTAATTTTCTGGACACAAAAAGCAAAGTTCACACTTATGATTTTACCAAAGCCTTAATGGAAAGTGAGTATGCATTACTAAAAACATCCATGTCCAGGTTGCCTAACGCTCTCAAATGTGAATCCTATTGGTCACTACATATTTGTTTCTTCCTAAGATTATATATTTTACCTCAAGCCTGTTGAAAATGTCTAATCCTATCAATCACTTTATCATTTGCCTGATTTACTAATGTCTCTATTAATATCTGCTTTCCTACATATTTTCCACAGTTTATCATTGTGACTGACTCTTCACATGTGCTCACATTTTCATTCACTCTCTACCCGAAACCCTATTGCTAAAGAACTTTTGGTTTAAATCCTACACTCTCTCTGCTTTCTAAACCTACTGACTATCTTTCAAATAATACCGAGTATCCCTTTTTGACTAGAAGTTCTCTTCGACATTCCATCATCCAAGGTACAAGGTCCTATGCCATTGTACATCGATTTATCTGAGACATCTCTGCAGAACATAATTCAAAGCTAAGTATCCCAATCAAGGGCCCAATACCCTTCTGGGCTTCAAATCTTACCTAGATTTCTGTTTTCATTCTAGTATTTCACTTTTACATTCTTGTAAATATTACAGGTTCCCAATACAATTATTCATCCTGCAGAATGATTCTTAACCCAAATCGAACCTTTTATTAACCCTAACCATACACTCTTCCCTCAATCTAAGTTTACAGAAGAGCAGGGACAGAGTTGTTTTTACAATACAGGAATGTAGGTCATCTTAAACCTGCTGAGAACCTCAAAGGTCCATGCAGAAATGATACCTGGAGAAGATGTAGGCAGCTATGAAGGAGTTGAGAGAGCAAAAGTCACCTTGCATGGCAAACCACCTGGTCAGGATGAAGGGTCGTGTCTGAATCAGTCTCTCTATTCTAAATGTAGAGAAGGTGGACCAAACCAGGCCTTTGTTGAGAGATGTTCCCGGGTGCCTATGGTTGATATACCATTCTAACTTGCGAAAGTGTCACAGGAAGTAGGGGCAGCCTCTATCTCATGGGACCCTTGGAACCAACTGTTAGGACAAAGTGGTTGCCAAGGGAGTGAACTCATTCAGTTCTTGAAGGAAGTGTCCTACCTCACTTCCTTGGTATTGGAACTCTCTGAAATTGGGATCCAAGATGCCAGACACCCAGAGCCAGTCCCAGTCCCACTCCCACTGGGCTCAGTTGTTTGGATTTACCAAGGACAGAGTCAGTCTTTCTTGGTACCTACTGCTGAGAGAATGGCCAAATGCCAGGACAGATATGAAGAGGATCTTTCCTGAGAAAGCAGGTAGTGGCTCACCACTGGATCCTGACAACTTCACAGAGTTGGCCAAGGCAACCAGAACTGAGACAGGACTGGCCATTTCGGGGAACATAGTTTGGCTCAACAGACAGAGGACACACTGGAGAGTCAGAGACTTACTTGTGGGAAGGAGATGCCTTTGTGGGTGTGGGTGTGAGTTTGTGGTTTTGTCTCATGTTCTGAAAATAGGTAGGAAAGGTGGTTTGTTTGGTTTGGAATGGACTGTTTCTAGTAAATCATTTGACAAGGTGAGTGATTCTAGTTCGGTGTATCCCACTGTGTACGTGGTTTTGGACATTAAAAAACAGAATGCACCAATGGATGCATCCTGTCTAGTAGAAAGCTTCCCAGCATTCATCCTGCTCAACTGATGGATGGACTGCGGTGTGTCTTATGGATGGGGAACACCTACTATCTTCCTAAGTTCCTGTTTTCTTCCTGAATTCTGGCCACTCTCCAGAATAGGCTCATGGTTTTGTGTCCAAGATATATACCACCTCCAAGCTCTGTGCCATGGCCATGTACTGGACAGCTGAATGGAATGGGAGAATCACAGAAAACTCAGATATCAGTGTGACCAGGAAAGTCTCAGTGGAGAAATCCTGCTTTGGCCATTCTCTTACCTATATTTCTGTTGCCCTGAATGTCAGGAAGTTCTTTCCCTCAGCCCACCCCTTTGTTAAGCCTGAAGAAAACAGTTTTCAAATGGAAATGAAAGGGCATCACCTGTGGCTCTTTGCTTAATTTCTTTGTAAAGGGATGTGTCTGAATCAGCCTCTTGGCCCTGTGTGCGGTTGTGGCTTAGATTCTCAGCACCTCATGGATCTAAAGAAAGATCCCATGTGTGCATCCATAACCAAAATGGCAAAAAGATCTGTTATGGTGAATGAAGTCTCTTGCGTTCCTTTGTTAGGTTTCTGACCTACATCAAGTGAGAATAGGAATCCTTTGGTTCAAATGAATTCTTCAATGCCCTGAAGAAGTGGTTGTGTTTTCTCATGACTCCAAATCACATAAAGAATTGTTACCTGACACTCAGTAGGCCTCAAATTGGAGAAGCAGAGCTGTATTAACTGCAGTCCTATTTTATCACTCCTGGTTCACATGCAGGGTGTCCAGGCCACCATGACTTTAGGCAAATGAGGGGCAAGGGAGCTTATTTTGGACACTAACCCATACCCTACTAGACTCTGACTACTAATCCTAATATGATGGAGATTAATAACCCAAACAAAATAGAAATACAAGCAGTTCAGAGGAGTCATGTTGTATAGTTGGACTTGCCTTTTGCATTATATAGGGTAGGAGTTATAAATCTAGTCAATTTTTAATTAAAATAGTTCTCCATGTGTTTTTAAAGTTAACAAATATGTGAATTCCTCTCTCCCTTTTTGTGTAGCCTATTCAGCACATGTATTTTTATATGCACATATAGAATCCTACCTGGTATCACATGTTCATACTTGAGAGGTTTCTGACTTGGCAGATACTGCCGCGGTCCGGTTGGAGCAAAATAACCGGGGGGTGGGGGTTATGAATAACATGTGTATGTTGATATAGCAGGAGTGGAAGCCATTTATTGTAGGACAATAGAGGTATTTATACATTCCACCCAGGTTATCTAATTAACATAAACTAGATACTGCAGTCAACCAAACAGGAATCTCCACACTTAATGGCTCGCTTTTGTTACATCTCAAACCACTCCCTCTGGCATTTTGCCAGGCATCATCCAGACTTGTTTACACACTCTAACATTCCCCTGGCAAAATGCCAGGTGTTATTTTGACATGTTTACAGACTCTAACATTTCCCCCTTTTATTTAATTTAAATAAAGACCACAGTGGTTTTTACAGAAACACCATAAATAACCTGCTACAAACAGAAAGGGAGGATACAAAATGTCACAATACAAGCCAATTGATGAAGCACTTGGAGAAATAATACCAGCAATGACACTGTTAGCAAAGACACCGAGTTAAAATTTGTTATAGATTACAGTTTGTTGTCTCAGTCCAGGTAAAGCAGTGTCTCAATAGATTAACTCACAGTTCAGGTAAACCACAGTCCAGGTATGTTCTGCAGGCAGCTAGCTTAAATCACAGTCCTGGTAAGTTCTGCAGGCAGCTAGCTTAAATCACAGTCCATGTAAATTCTGCAGGCAGCTAGCTTAAATCACAGCCCAGGAAAGTTCTGAAGGCAGCTAGCTTGATCCAAAGTCTCCTCCGTTTCTCAGCCGAAGTCTCCTCCGGTTTTCAGCAACACTGGAAATTCTTCCACCCTTGTCCTCACCGGCACTGGGATGAAGGCAGGAACTCCTACCACTGGCTAAAGAAAATCCTATAGTATTCCACCAGGTGCTAAGAAAACAACCTTCTGAAAAATTTAGTACATTATCTCAAGGTTTTTTACATTTGAAAAAAGCCTTAATAGTGCTTATTATTTATTATCTTCCGGGTGTGGGAGAACCATTGTAGCTTAGTTATTGGCATTGAAAATGACCAAACATCAGGGAGCCAGTAGCATCTATGGCTGGCTGTAGCATCCTGGGCAGCCACAGATGGCCCTGGGGAGTGTCCAGGACTCAAACTGCCACGGGGCCCCGCTCCCCAGGCTGGGGGCGGGGAATTGCCGGCTGCCACTGCTTGAAAAGCCCTTGCTGCACAGTGACTGGCTTGAGCATGTGGCAGCCGAGGCGCCTATTCACACACACTCCGGAAACGAAAAGTATTCAGTAACAGCCTTTTGCTGAAACTTTTTTCCTGATAATCCTTCTTCTTCTTAACTTTCTTTTTCTTTCTGATTAGACTTCCTGGGCTTCCATCAACACATGCCCTAATTGCACTTGTTTCCACTGGGGTGCCTCTTTCCATTATCAATTTACTTCTCACCCCTTCCTTATTTTCATCACAAAGACAATACAATACACTAAGATAAAACAAGACACAATCATACTGTATCAATCTTCTCCATTTTTTGAAATGACCGTTTTTCCTCTCCCCCTATCTGCCTAGGGATGAGCAGATTTGCTCCCATCCTATCTATGGATGGGCAGCTTTTATTCGTCAATTACCCCCAAGTGTCCCAGGGCTCCCTGTATGGGTCACCATCTGCAGCAGTCCCACTGCAGCAAAATAACCGGGGCAGGGGGTGATGAATAACTAGTGTATGTTGATACAGTAGGAAAGGCGTGATAGGTAGGAAAGGCTATTTGTTTGGTATTGAGTGGACTGTTTCTAGTAAGTTGTTTGACAAGGCAAGTGTTTCTATATCTGTGTATCCCACTGTATCTCTGGTTGTAGACATTAGAAAAGATAATGCATCAATGGATTTGTCCTCTCCAGGAGAAAGTTTAACAGCATTCATCCTGCCCAATTTATGAAAGGACTGTGGCTTGCCTTATGGATGGGCAATACCTACAATATTCCTAAGTTTCTGTACTCTTCCTGAATTCTGGCCACTCTCCACAACAGGCTCATGGTTTTGAGTCCAAGATATGTACCACCTCCAAGCTCTGTGACATGGCCATGTACTGGATAGCTGAAGGGAATGGCGAGCATCTCAGAAAACTCAGATAACAGTGTGACCAGTAAAATCTCAGTGGAGAAACCCTGCTTTGGGCCTTTTCTTACATAATGTTCTGTTGCCCTGAATGTCAGGAAGGTCTTTGCCTCAGGCCAACCCTTTGTGAAGCCTGAAGAAAACAGTTTTCAAATGGAAATGAATGGGCATCACCTGTGGCTCTTTGCTTAATTTCTTCCAAAAGGGATTTGTCTGAATCAGCCTCTTGGCCCTGTGTGAGGCTGTGGCTTAGATTCTCAGCACCTGATGGATCTAAAGAAACATTCCTTTTGTGCTTCCAAAACCAAAATGGCCAAAAGGGCAGTCATTGTGGTTGAAGTCCCTCGCCTTCCTCTGTAAGGTTTCTGACCTACATCAAGTGAGAAGAGGGATCCATTGGGTCAAATGAGTTCTTCAAAACCCTGCAGAGGCTAGCCCGTAATTGCTTGGGTTTTCTCATGACTCCAATTCACATAAAAAATCTATACCAAACAGTCAGTAGGCCTCATATTGGAGAAGCTGGGCAGTACAAATGGCAGGCATATTTGATCACTACTGGTTCACAGGAAGGGTGTCCAGGCCACCCTGATTTTAGGCAAATGAGGGGTAAGGGAGCTTATTTTGGACACTGTCGTGAGCTTTGCCCCTCATGGAAAACCCCAGCCAGAGGTTATGATGAGTGTCTATATGCAAGAAGATGAGGGCCATGTGGGAGTGTTTTGGTTTTAATTGTGGTCATTTGTGTGGTGGTTGAAATAGATGACTGGGTCCACCTGGGCTTGAAGTCTGGTGTGATTCCCCTTACAGACTGAGTTCTGAAACTGACCTCAGAGAAATATTGCCATGAGTTCTCTTCGGATTTTAGGAGGCCACGCATTAGAGTCGCCCTTGGAAACTGAGATCAAGTCCCAGGGTGGCTTTCCACAGAGCATCGGGAATCTCAGCCAGTATATCACATGATTTTATTATGAAAGACTTGGCAGCCATAGATGAGATTCAAAACAAACATGGACCTCACACTCTAGACCTCAATGGGCCTGGGTTCATGTGATCTTTTGGCCACTCTTTGGGAAGCCTTGACTGTGAGAATTCTCCAGAGCTTTCATTGAAATGAGCTTCCATACCATTTAATGGTTCTTGAAAGAATTGAAACCTACAGTGCCTCCAACTTCATCCGTGAAAAATGCTAGATAAATAACAAGAAATTTTTGAAATTCCCATAACCAGGTGTCAGAGGAGAACATTTGGATGTCCTGTTGCTGATCAGGAGTGTTCCAGACAGTGGTTTGATTGACTGGGTTTCATGAAAATGGTGTAGAACTGAAATGCCAGTATGTTGGAGCCTGCTGAGTATTGGGCCCAGAACTGTGGTGTGCAGGTGTGGGATAAAACATTTGTGTTGGGGCCATTTGGATCTACCATTGACTTCCAAATGGCTTGTGACTGACATGGTGCAGCCAGCAGACCCTTATATGTAAAGGCATCTTGTTATATGGAGAGGTTTCAGGGCAATGTTACGAATCAGGTTGCTATCTTCAAGTGGGCAAGCTATGTGGGATAGAATCCTGGTTGGTGCATTCTCTTGCAGACTCTGACCGACCACACGTGACAGAACTACCTTCAGCACTGTGTCCCAGTTGAACTTCTTGTATTTCGTAGAGCAAATACCAAACTCCCAGTGCAGCAGCAAGAAACACCATGAATAGTGGAGGATGACTAAATGGGTACACAGTCCACACAGGGAGACACTTAGCCTTCAGTGGCCACAGTTTACCTACAAAGAGAGAATTCAGCACTTTGCCTCATTTTCATTGGAAAATAAGAAACCAATTTCTTCAGGTCACATAGATGCAGAGCCAGCTTTGATGGTCTCACAACAAAGGAAGCTAAAGCTCCTGAAAACAACATATATTTCAAGTGCCCAACCTCAGAGGCAGTTTCTCAAAAAGTCGTTAGGCCAGCAGAGCTCCATGTTTGTGGAGTGTTTACCTGTTAGACAAGGATGCAAGAAAAGACCACTGACTCCAATTAAAATCAAATTAAACTAAGCTTATTATTTTCACCAGCCAGGCTAACTCTCCCTCCCAAAACGGCCGGAACAAGACAGCAACCCCAACTTACCTACAGCCCAGCTTTAAAGCCCAGAAAGTTACACAAAAGGGGGATTAGAGATAACAGAACTCGGACAAGCATCACACTAATGGTAGTTATATATATATATATATATATATATATATATATATATATATATATATATATATATATATTTTTTTTTTTTTTTTTTTTTTTTTTTTGCTGGCCCCAACATCAGAATTTGTGAGGACCATTAGACCCTCAGAGATGGTCATTGTCTGTCCAGGGAAGGCCAATATTTATGATGTGTCGCTAATGTTTCACAGAGTGCTGCTATCTGGTCAGAGAGCCAGACATGGGTGAGTTCAAGGCATGGGCAGGCATTCCAAGCAGGTTCAGAATTTGCAGTAATTTATAGTAAAGCCAAAATTATCTTATCATGGCTTTGTAGCAATATGGCTCCCAATTTTAATAAAAGATCAGGTTGGGCCTATCATTCCCCCCTTTTCTTATGTGTTCCTTTCAAATCTTTGATAGATTAAGGGAAGTGCACTGAGGAAATTTAAATCCCTCAGGTAACAGTCTCCAAATTTCTAGAACTCACCCAAAATGGGTCTCCCTGATTTTACCTGACTTAATTAATTACGTATATTGATAGTCTATTTATTTTTGGCTCCATTGTTGTAAGAAGGGAGGCCTCACGCATTTTGGATTCTTCTGCGCTGAGAGAGGGTGACGTAAGGGTCATAGCATGAGGGACATGAGTTGCCTTTTAGAATTTAGTTGAGGGACATGAGTTGCCTTTTAGATTTCAGCTTGGTTTGAAGTCTGGTTGGGGAAGAACAGGTTGTAAAGTCATCTGGGAATGGGTTCTTCTATGAGAGTAACAAAAACCATGAGTAATGAATAAATGTTGCAGCAGCTGGAACATGTCACCGTATAGAAGTTCCCTTACCATTCTTTAATATCCTCAGTTATCAGGACTGTCAACTTAATATTTAATTTTTTGTTTTACAGTTGTCCCTCCCCATAAGATACAGTTTATTAATTTAATGTCATCTGATCTTGCAAAATCCTTTTTCTAGTATGACCTCTGTGTCTAATAGAGAAACCTTTAATTCTGTTACTCAGGGCTGGATAATCGTACTAGCAAACACCAAGCCTACCTCTGTAGGTTAGGAATATCTGTAGGCCCTAAACTAAATTTTCTGCCTCTGGCAGCTCCTCTTAATAGTCTCTTTTTATAGTTATCAGGCATTCCTGTCTGAGAATCCTTCTTTGTAACCTCCAGTCTTACTTATTTTGGGAGGCTAACATAAAGTGTATACTTTAAAATATTAATATTTGTTTTCTTGGCCGATTCATTTAACTTTAATTTTAAATCCTAATCTTAAACATCCAGCAAATAAATTTTAACAGCCTTATATTGAGAGTACTGGGCTTTAATATCTATAACTTAATTATTATTTATCTTTTTATTAATTGGGATATGTATTATTCTGTCTGTCTTGTAGGTGATGACTTATTATCTTAAATTAACCCATGTTGTGTTATTAAAGCAACACTTCTGTAAAAGACTAACAGGGAATCTTTAGATCACTTATAAGCAAATTAAAAATAAAATTTTTTAACAAGAGTAAAAATACTTAGTTTCTGTAATAGCTACCCTGAATTTTTTGGCTGAGTTATACATTATATGCCCTGTTTGAGATCCTAGTAATCTTCACAGAAAAACAAAAGAACTTTTGAACATAACTTTAAATGAAATAAAATCTGACCTACTCCTTTTGTAGTCATTCTCACATGTAGTAAGATGGGACACAGAGCCTTATCTCAGGTAAGGCAGGCCTCTTTATAAATATTAAGTGTTTTAGTTCTAAAGCTGATCATTGTTTTTTAAATATCATTTTACAAAGTTTACATAAATTGTTTGAGGTCACATGAACATTATCTAACATCATATGACATCACATTTAAAACATGGATTAAAGAAAGGCTGAAAGATTTTAACCTTTACATATATTAGGCTCTGATTAACTTAAAAATACATTTAAATTGTTCCCCAATGAAAAAAGTAACATAAAACTTTACATATCTTATTGATAACAGGTAAATAAATCCCCAGTACATTTTTTTTACCATACAACTTCAGAATACCAGCTTGATATAATGCTCTTTAAATGTTTCTAACTTACAGACTTGTATACCTGGAAGATATGAGCACATTAATAGCATCAAAATTACATTGATATTTCTAGATTAACCAAGTTTAGCTTTTAAAGAAATGGCAGTAGAGTGCTCTAAAATAACAGTTCTTATTTAATCAGTTGTTTAATTTTTATGGTTGCTTGCTCTAGAAAAAATAAAACTTAATAAACACAATGTTATGGGTAAACTTATGTTTTCAGAAATTTTTGTCTCTTTAACACATGACTGATTTTTACAATCTGATACAGACCTTAGTAAATCAATCGGGTATCTAACAAATGTACTCAAGAATGAGAAATTCCACCTCAAATTTACTTTACTTATTTATTAAAATATTAGACAAATGTATTGAAGAGTGTAAACCATTTTTTTGTTGAAGGAAAAGTCCTAGAATCAAGGCATTTTAGACATTTTGTAGATATTAATATTTTATTAGATTTTTGAACACCTATAAAAACTTGTAAGCTTAAATTTAAAAACATTTATTTTTATCTGTTTATCCAATTTAAATTGAACAATTTTAATCACGTGAATTAAAGATCTTTGGATCCACTTTTTTTAAATTAATTTTTATTGTAGGTTGTTCAAAACATTACATAGTTCTTGATATATTATATTTCACAATTGATTCAAGTGGGATATGAACTCCCGTTTTTACCCCATATACAGATTGCAGAATCACATCAGTTGCACAACCATTGATTTACATATTGCCATTCTGGTGTCTGTTGTATTCTGCTGCCTTTCCTATCCTCTACTATCCCCACTCCCCCATCCCCTCCCCTCTTCTCTCTCTACCCCCTCTACTGTAATTCATTTCTCCCCCCTCATATTTTTCCTCCTTTCCCCTCACTTCCTCTTGTATGTAATTTTGTATACCCCTGAGGGTCTCCTTCCATTTACAGGAAATTTCCCTTCTCTCTCCCTTTCCCACCCACCTCTCATCCCTGTTTAATGTTAATCTTCTTCTCATGCTCTTCGTCCCTACTCTGTTCTTAGTTACTCTCCTTATATCAAAGAAGACATTTGCCATTTGTTTTTGAGGGATTGGCTAGCTTCACTTAGCATAATCTGCTCTAATGCCATCCATTTCTCTCCAAATTCTATGATTTTGTCATTTCTTAATGCAGAGTAATACTCCATTGTGTAAAAATGCCACATATTTTTTATCCATTCGTCTATTGAATGGCATCTAGGTTTTGCTTCCACAGTCTTGCTATTGTGAATTGTGCTGCTATGAACATGGATGTAGCAGTGTCCCTATAGTGTGCTCTTTTTAGGTCTTTAGGGAATAGACCGAGTAGGGGAATAGCTGGATCAAATGGTGGTTTTATTCCCAGCTTTCCAAGAAATCTCCATACTGCTTTCCAAATTGGCCGCACCAATTTGCAGTCCCACCAGCAATGTACAAGAGTACCCTTTTCCCAACATCCTCGTCAGCACTTGTTGTTGTTTGACTTCCTAATGGCTGCTAATCTTACTGGAGTGAGATGGTATCTTAGGGTGGTTTTGATTTGCATTTCTCTGACTGCTAGAGATGGTGAGCATTTTTTCATATACTTGTTGATTGATTGTATGTCCTCCTCTGAGAAATTTCTATTCAGGCCCTTGGCCCATTTGTTGATTGGGTTATTTGTTATCTTATTGTCTAATTTTTTGAGTTCTTTGTATATTCTGGATATTAGGGCTCTGTGTGAAGTGTGAGGAGTAAAGATTTGTTCCCAGGACGTAGGATCCCTATTTACCTCTCTTATTCTTTCTTTTGCTGAGAAAAAACTTTTTAGTTTGAGTAAGTCCCATTTGTTGATTCTAGTTATTAACACTTGTGCTATGGGTGTCCTATTGAGGAATTTGGAGCCCAACCCGACAGTATGTAGATCATAGCCAACTTTTTCTTCTATCAGACGCCATGTCTCTGATTTGATATCAAGTTCCTTGATCCACTTTGAGTTAACTTTTGTGCATGGCAAGAGAAAGGGATTCAGTTTCATTTTGTTGCATATGGATTTCCAGTTTTCCCAACACCATTTGTTGAAGATGCTATCCTTCTTCAATTGCATGCTTTTAGCCCCTTTATCGAATATAAGATAGTTGTAGTTTTGTGGATTGGTTTCTGTGTCCTCTATTCTGTACCATTGGTCCACCCACCTGTTTTGGTACCAGTACCCTGCTGTTTTTGTTACTATTGCTCTATAGTATAGTTTGAAGTCTGGTATAGCTATCCCGCCTGATTCACACTTCCTGCTTAGCATTGTTTTTGCTATTCTGGGTCTTTTATTTTTCCATATGAATTTCATGATTGCTTTCTCTATTTCTACAAGAAATGCCGTTGGGATTTTGATTGGCATTGCATTAAACCTATAGAGAACTTTTGGTAATATCGCCATTTTGATGATGTTAGTTCTACCTATCCATGAACAGGGTATATTTTTCCATCTTCTAAGATCTTCTTATATTTCTCTCTTTAGGTTTCTGTAGTTTTCATTGTATAAGTCTTTCACCTCTTTTGTTAGGTTGATTCCCAAGTATTTTATTTTATTTGAGGATATTGTGAATGGGGTGGTTGTCCTCATTTCCATTTCAGAGGATTTGTGGCTCATATACAGGAATGTCTTTGATTTATGTGTGTTGATATTATATCCTGCCACTTTGCTGAATTCATTTATTAGCTCTAGTAGTTTCTTTGTAGACCCTTTTGGGTCTGCTAGGTATAGAATCATGTCATCTGCAAATAGTGATAATTTGAGTTCTTTTCCTATTTTTATGCCTTTAATTTTTTTCGTCTGTCTAATTGCTCTGGCCAGTGATTCGAGAACTATGTTGAACCGAAGTGGTGAGAGAGGGCATCCCTTAAAATTTGTTTTTATGAGTGCTTTTTTTATTATGAGCGCTCCTTATATATGTTAATTTCTGTATCATATATATGATTAAGAATATATATATATATAGACATACAACAAATAACAAAAGTGTGCACACATAATAATAGTAAAGGCCTTGTAGCTTTTAGCAGGTGAAATCTCCATTGCCATGTTTTAAAAACTCCACAGTTGGTCAAAGATAGAACTGATCAGAAAAACATTAACCTAGGTCTGTAGGATCAAAATTATGAGTTAGAAAAATTAAAGGATCTAAGGAAAAAAATAAGAGTCCTAGAAAAAATAACTGACCAGTAATTAGTAAATACCATACTATTTACTTTTTTTTTCCTTAAGCCTCATATCAGTCTCCTACTGATCTTGCAGGCTTCTTTCATTTGCATTTCAATCTAAGTCCTGGCTGAGGTCTGGAAGGAGCAGGAAAAAACTGCTATTCTGAGCAGACACCTCAGGCCTAACACATTTTAACCATAATTTTCCAGATAGGATGTTGAAAATTTTGATACAAGCTTAAGACAAAATTTACAAAATTTTATATCTTTACATCTTGTGTTGTCAACAGATACCATACTATGATTTACTATCCTTGTCCAAATTAATGCACTGGTACACACAGTGACATTTTCCCAGGCTACCCAATTAAAAATTGGTGAAAAAAAAAAGACTGAATGATTGGAAAATTTCTTGCCAACTTGGAAGTAGAGTTCTTTAGTTTTCCATCCTAAGTATTTAAGTTCTCTGGCATGAATTATCTGAAATCATAAACTAAACAATTATCTCAATCTGACTTTTAACGGCAAGATTCTGCAATGCTTCAAAAACCCAATAAGCTACCAGATTGTTACAATAAAACATCATCATTTAGACACACATTCAGGTAAAATCATTCCCAAGAAACAATATATAATATCAACACATTATTGCACATGTCTTAAAGTGCCAGAAACAAAGACACACGACAGACAGAAAGGAGCTCCAGACTATGACTGACAGACAGAAGCCTTTAAAACAGAGCAGATAAGAGAAAAATCTCCTACACCAGTTGCACCACAGATGTCCCCACAAGGGGACCAGATGTTTTCACAGAGGAGCATCCTGAAATGTAAAATCAAGGGTCTCCATAGTGACTTTCCTGCATTTAGTGTCCCCTTTTTTTCCCTCTTTTTTAAGATGACAGAGGTGGCATTATCGTTAAATTGCAGGGAAAGACCTAGGGAATTCTCTGAAAAAATAAGGCTTCAGCAGCTGCTGGGAGTCCCTCAGTCCCTCCTTTTACTTACAGGATTTGCTCCTCTGTTTCAGTTCCACCACAAGCATGCTCCATCTCCTAACATTTCTGTAGTCAGCTCTCAAAAAGTTCCAGGGTGCGGGTGGGTTATCAAAATTTGTAACTTAAAGTTGGGTTCCTGAACTTGAAGCCAATTAATGCCAATTTAAAAATGAGGACAGGGTTTTGAGAAAAAGAAAAACGAAGGTTTATTGCTTTGCTAACAAAGATAAACACAGGGACTCTGCCAAAAGGTTGTGACTCTCTTTATCTGGAGGGACAAGGGATTTTAAAGGAGTTTCACTTATTAACCTGGGAGATACTCAGTTCTTAGGTCCCCCGCAGGCACTGCCCTCTGCAGTGAGTGTGCTCCAGGCAGCCAGCTAGGGGCTTCTATCATACTGCTTAACAAACGGGTGTAAAGTTCAATGCAGTTCCTTTAAACTCAGTCCAAAGGGTGTCAGGCTTACTTGCTTTATTTTCATGTCCGATATCCTTAAGTTTTCACCACAGAAATCACACAACAAAATGCATAAAAACAAACAAACAAAAAACATATAGAACACAGAACAAAACAACAACAACAACAAAAAAAAAAAAAACAGAAATCCGGCGCCGAAACAGGAAAACAGAGGAGCAATGCAATGTCTTCCTAAAGCTCCCCGTAGGAGCGCATGCGTGCCCGTTGGCACCTCTCTACCCTTCCAGATGAATTCCCTAGAGAACAGAACAGATGACAGAATGATTCTTGTTACTGTCCCAGACAGCAGTATATGTGAGCCTCCTCAGTCCACCTCTCTGTCATCAGAAGAGATCTCCCTTAACCGGATATCAGATGTTATAAAGGCACCAATTACCTATGGATGCCTCCTCCACCAGGTGCTTGCTAATAGTTTTAATGCGGTGGTTCACTGCAGTGCTCCCTGAACTGAAGGCTAACTCCAAGGCCTTGGACCATCTCAAGTTGCACAAACCCTAGAGTTGCTCTCAAGCTTGGAGCCCTGGAAGGAAGGCCAACTTCAGAATTTACAGCAGTCTGGTCTTGTGATCTTGTCCGGCAGGGTCATCTCACTGGGGAACTCCAAAATATTAGACCAGGAACGCATGTAAAGACCACTGACTCCTAGTAAAATCAAATTAAGGCAAGCTAATTATTTCAAAGGGAAAGGCTACCTCTCCCTCCCAAAATGGCGGGAGCAAGACAGCAAACCCACCTTTCCTACAGCCCAGCTATATAGCGCAGAAAGATGCACAAAAAGGGGGTTACAGATAACAGAACTTTAACAAGCATCACACTAACGGTAGTTTACATTTTTTTTTAAGCTCACCCCAACATCAGAAATTATGAGGACCATTAGAGCCTCAGAGACTCGTTGTCTGGCCAGGGAAAGAAAATATTTATGAGGTGTCACTAAAGTTTCAGAGAGGGCTGCAATCTGGTCAGAGAGCCAGGCATGGGTGAGTTTAAGGCATGGGCAAACATTCCAAGCAGGTTCAGAATTTGCAGTAATTTATAATAAATCCAAAATTATCTTTCATGGCTTTCTGGCAAGTGGGCTCCCAATTTTAATAAATGATCAGGTTGGGTCTATCAACCCTGTCCCTTACTTTTGGAAACTCCCCTTCCACATCCAAGCTTGTGAACTCCTGAGCATTTTCCATTCCAGATATGTATTCACAGATTTTCTAACTCTTCTCCTCTAATTGTGTATTACTTGGGGCGAATGTAATGTCAAGGCATTGTTCTGGATGAGAATGGGAAGATTTTTTGCATACACATTGGATTCATTATCTAATTTTTCATTCGAAATACTTAATCCCTGACACTAAAACCTACCCTACTGGACTCTGACTACTAATGCAAATATGATGGAGATAAATTACCCCAACAAAATAGAAATACAAGCAGTTCAGAGGAGGCATGGTGCATAGTTGGACTTGCCTTTTGCATTATGTAGTGTAGGAGTTATAAATCTAGCAAATTTTCAATTTAAATAGTTCTCCATGTGTTTGAAAGTTAGCAAATATTTGAATTCCTGTCTCCCTTTCTCTGTAGCCTATTCAGCACATGTATTTTTATATGCACATATCAAATCCTACCTGGTACCACACGTACATTCTTGTGAGGTGGATGAATTGGCAGATACAATTTGTGAGAATAGATCACTCATTCTAAACGCTGTTGGAACTGAAAATTCAACCTATGGGTGAGCTTCCTAGTTGAACAACATTATACATAAACCCATGTTCAGTAAAATGAATATTTTTGGATCTGTGGATGATATATATTTCATGATTAATTTAGATTGCCATATATATTGCTACATTTTAATGTCTGTGTGTGTGTGTGTTTTATATATATATATATATATATATATATATATATATATATATACTCTCCAGATTTTTCAAAATATGAAATATATGTGTCTTATTATACACTCCCTAAATTCATTCATATTCATATATGTGGATTTATGATCAACTTTTCACAAGATTATTATCAGAAATATTCATCCACCTGAAATACATATTTGTTTCCTAGTACTGAAAACAAACTTCAGTGAATGGTGCACACAAATCCTAATATTTCTACAGTAACTCACCCAGTTTAACATCAATGCGTATAGATTCCTATGGGACATGAAGTGTATTTTGACGTTCATTTTTATTCAACTCTGGTACATTACTATTTCTTCAGTTAATGCACATCATAGGATAAATATTTCATCCACAATTTATCAAATTGATAGGCATTTGTTTCACTTTCAATCACTTCCTGATTCAGAACACATGTATTCCTTAATGTTTCTTGACTGCTCGTTTCATGAGACTTCTTTCCAAACACATTATTTTCAATTTCCATTATCGCTTTGAAGCAAATCTCACACACCCGTCTTGATAAACCATTAAAGTAATATTACCATTATATGTATAATTGGTTGGAATTAATGATTGTATATCAATATAAGATTTTCTGCATATTTTCAGATATAAATTCAATCGATTATTTAAAGTGTAATCAGTTATATTATTTATTCACAGTATCGTCTCTTCATGCATTATCTCTACATACATAGACACAGGGTACACCTCTTTGTACCCCCAATATTACTTTATATGTCTTCAAAATATTGCTCCCAGAAATGGTGGAAGAAATACTCTGTCAACTGATGTACATAAACATTTTATCACAGTAATATTCTGGACACAAAATGCAAAGTTCACACTTATGATTGTACCAAAGACTAAATGGAATGTAAACATGGATTACTAAAAAAATCCATGTCCAATTTGGCTAATGCTCTCAAATGTCAATCCTATTAATGATTACATATTTGTTTCTTCCTAAGATTATATATTCAAATTCAACCCTGTTGAAAATATCTAATACTATCACTCACTTTATACTTTGTCTGATTTCATAATGTCTCTATAGATATCTGCTTTCCTACATATTTTCCCCAGTTCATCATTGTGACTCATTCTTCACATGTGCTGACATTGACATTCACTCACTAACCGAAACCCTGTTGCTAAAGAACTTTTGGTCCAATTCCTATACTCATTCTTTTTTCTAAACTTACTTACTATCTTCCTAATCCACCTACTGTCCCCTTTTGACTGGATATTCTCTTCGACATTCAATCATCCAACGTACAAGATCCTATGCCATTTTATATCGATTTATCTGAGACATCTGTGCAGAACACAATTCAAAGCTAAGTGTCACAATCAAAGGCCCAATTCCCTTCTGGGCTTCAAATCTTACCTAGATTTCTGTTTTCATACTTACATTTCACCTATTTATTCTTGTAAATATCGCAGATTCCCAATACCATTATTCATCCTGCAGAATGATTCCTAACTCAAATCGAATATGTTATTAATCCTAACCATACACTCTTCCATCAATCTAACTTTACAAAAGAGTAAGGACACAGTTTGTCTTACAATACAGGAATGTAGGGGATCTTCCACCTGCTGAGAACCTCAAAGGTCCTTACAGAAATGATCCCTGGAGAAGATGTTGACAGCTATGGAGGACCTGAGAGAGAAAAATTCATTTTCCATGGAAAACAACCAGGTCAAAATGAAGGGATGTGTCTGAATCAGCCTCTCTCTTCTTAATGTAGAGTAGTTGGACCAAATCAGGCATGTGTGGAGAGCTGTTCCCGGGTGCCGATTTTTGATATACAATTCTTAGCTTGAAGTGTCACAGTAAGTAGGGGCAGGCTCCATCTCATGGGAACCTAGGAAACAACTTTTAGGACAAAGTGTTTGCCAAGGCAGTGACCTCATTCAGTTTCTGAATGAAGTGACCTACCTCACTTCTTTGGTGATGGAACTCTCTGAACTGGGGATCCAAGAAGCCAGGCACCCAGAGTCAGTCCCAGTCCCAATTCCAGTGGGCTCACATGTTTGTATTTACCAAGGACAGAGTCAGACTTTCTTGGTACCTACTGATGTGAGGATGGCCAAATGCCAGGAGAGCTCTGAAGAGGGCCAGTTCATGAGAAAGCAGGCAGTGTCTCACCACTGGTTCCTGAAAACTTCACTGAGTTGGCCAAGGAGACCAGATCTGAGAGAGTTTCCCAATACTATTATTCATCCCGAAGAATGATTCCTAACCCAAATTGAACATGTTATTAAACCTAACATACACTGTTCCCTCAATCTAACTTTACAGAAGAGCGGGGACAGTGTTGGTCTTACAATACAGGAATGTAGGGGATCTTCCACCTGCTTAGAAACTCAAAGGTCCATGCAGAAATCATTCCTGGAGAAGATGTAGGCAGCTATGAAGGACTTGAGAGAGCAAAAGTCATCTTCCATGGCAAACAACCTGGTCAGGATAAAGGAGTGTATCTGAATCAGCCTCTCTCTTATTAATGTAGAGAAGATGGATCAAACCAGGCCTGTGTGGAGAGCTATTCCTGAGTGCCTATGGTTTATATACCATTCTAACTTGTGAAAGTGTCACAGGAAGTAGGGGCATCCTCCATCTCAAGAGACCATAGGAAGCAACTGTTAGGACAAAGTGGTTGCCAAGGGAGTGACCTCTTTCAGTTTCTGAAGGAAGTGACCTCACGTCACTTCCTTGGTGTTGGAACTCTCTGAACTTGGGATCCAGGAAGCCAGGCACCCATTGCCAGTCCCAGTCCTACTCCTAGTGGGCTCACTTCTTTGGATTTACCAGGGACAGAGTCAGTCTTTCATGGTACCTACTGATGTGGGGATGGCCAAATGCAAGAAGAGCTCTGAAGAGGGGCCTTTCCTGAGAAAGCAGGTAGTGGCTCATGCTGGCTCCTGAAATCTTCGCAGAGTTGGCCACGAAGACCAGATCTGAGACAAGACAGGCTATTTTTGGGGAACATAGTATGACCCACCAGTCAGAGAATACTCCAGATAGTCACAGATGTACTTGGGGGAAGCAGGTGCCTTTGTGGGTGTTGGTGTGGGATTCTTTTTTTGTCTCATGTTCTGAGAATAGGTTAACCAGTACCCTGGTTATTAATTGGTAGTTACATTATGCTTATAGACCCCAGAACTCAGGACAGGTAGAAAAAATAAATAGAACCATTAAATAGACCTTTACGAAATTACTCTTAGAGACCTGCATAAAAGATTGGACTATGCTCCTGCCTTATCCACTGTTTCATGCAAGAAATACTCCCTCTGTTTCTTTGTGTAACCTCACCACCTGTGAAATTCTCTATGGTGCCCTTCCTCCAGTAAGGGACCTAACCCCAACTCTAAGACCTAAGGATCCCTTCCACACCCCCTAGCTTGACAGACTTAAAGCTCTTGAAAGAACTCATTGATATTTGTTCAAACAGCTGGCCACGGCCTACCAAACTGGGGACAAGGGGACTCCACTTCAATATAATGTAAGAGACTTCATCTACATAAGAAGACATCAGGTTTCATTCCTGGAACCCCGATGGAAAGGAACATACCAGGTACTACTTATAACACCTACATCAGTAAATGTATACGGAATCAATTCCTGGATCCATGCCTCTCATCTCAAGCCTGCGCTCTGTCCAGACTCTTGCTGGAAACTGGAAATGACTAGTAACCCTTTCAAATTGTGTATTCACCATATGAATAAGGCTATAGACTCTCCCCTTGGCCACCAGTAGTCCTAAACCTCATCAGGTGGTTCATTAGCGATGGCTGATCACAAATCCTACTAGAGAAGAAGTATGGTCTATCTCGCTTACAGCCCCCATAGGGACCTGGTGGCCATCTCTCCACCCAGACATTTGTCAGCTGGCTATAGGTTTTTCCTATTGGGATATATCTGATAAAGTGGATCCCACTAAAATTCTATTAAATACCTTCTGTATCATCGATAATGGAAACAAACATTATGGATGTAGGGACACGCGAGCAAGATGCAGGTTGGCTAGCCCAGATTACTATGTTTGCATGGCAGACTATCAAAGCCACAAAGAGCCACGGCTGTGAGGGGAAAAAGCCAACTTCTTCTGTAAGTCATGGGGATGTTAGCATACAGGGACTGCCTGGTGGAACCCAAACTCCCCATCAAATTCAGTACACAGCATTGGCCATATTACCAATTAGACAACCAAAACTGATGGACCCCAGAAGGCTCTCTAGATCCTCAAATTATGCATGACATTTTTAACTTCTACAAGTGATCAAAAGGGTGGAAGGAGATTCCCCTATGTGAAGACCTTTTCCCTCCTTCACTCACGTCCTGAACTATGCTTCTCCAATAGATCCTAACCCTCAGCCTTCTGCTCCAGACTCTCTGCTTTCACTCCCACCTGAGCAACCTGATTTCTCCCCTCCATTTACTAGATCAAAAAACCAAACCTCGGCCGGTTCTCAGACAATTGCGCCCTTGCTGAGGTATCAGGTACTGAGGTACCCCTCCACCCACTCAGTCCTCTTTTCTCCAGTAAGTGCCCAGAGCAGGTCCCATCAGGTCCTCTTACCAGCTAACCCAAAGCTCAAACCAGCTGAGGAGATCCCTCAGACCACTATCCAAGATGTAATGAAAGTGACCTTTAAAGTTGCCTTGTCATCACTGAAAACAGGTGACTAAGAATTTAAAGTCCCTCACAGGCTTTTTGGGATACTCACTCCTGTCGTCCCCTCTGCTCTACCTGTTCTACTGCTCAAGTTTTTGTTGACAGGAAAATCACAAACCCCTTTCCCAATATTCTTTTACATCTCTCCTTCCTAATTCTCAGATAAACGGAGCAGCTCTCAGCCTTGCTTTCCACGTCTTGCCCCTCTTCACCAGGCCCACAGAAAAGTCTTATATGACCTTCTCCAGAAGTCTTCACCATTGCTGACTTTAGGACTTTCAGCAAAAGAGTCCCTATAAAAGAATTCAATGTAGATAAACTCCGTGTTTTCATGTCGCCCTGTTCTACTTGGCCAGTGGCTGGAAAAATCAGCACTCCTAAGCTAGACACCCCCTTACGAGTTTTTCACAAAATAAGTGAACAAGGCCTCTGGCCTTGAGCTGGGGATTCTCAGAGATGGCTACAATTCTAAGTAAAGAAGTTACCAACTAGGCTCCATGGTAACAGCTGGCAGGGAGAAAAAAAAGAGAAAAAAAAAAGCTCTCCCTGTCCCAAGTGTCCTTGAAAAGTTAACTTGCCGAGAACAGAGGAAAAAATAACAGAAACAAAAACTGCTTTTTGTGAACTTCTGCAGACTGTGAACTTCTGAGCCCCTTCCCTTACATGTTGGGTACAAATTCTGAAACTACCTAAACTTGGGGTTCAGAAGATTAATTGATTACAACAGAAGCAATACCCTCTAAATCCGTTTGCAACCAAATAGGGCTGTTTCCCTGTCTTCGGTGCTATCTTAGATTCCTTTCCTTTTCCGTACCTACAACAGTATAATTCTATATACTTAAACATTGTTTATGTTTTCATGAAATGGTCAACAGATGTGATTAATTATGTAATGGTGCAGATGTTTCCCAGAGTGTTCTAGGATGATGCATGTTCATTTAAAGATCAAATCGGAGGGCATACAACCTGTTTCCACCGGGAACCTGTATCTCTCACTTTAGCCATCCTATTAGGAATAGGAGTTGCTGCAGGAGTGAGCACAGGAACCCTAGTCCATGGGACACAACAAATGACCCAATTAGAAGCAGCAATAGACCAAAAATTAAAGATAATAAAACCTCCATCACAGCTTTACAGGAATGTTTAACCTCTCTCTCTGAAGTTGTTTTACAGAACAGGCGAGGGTTAAACCTTCTCTTCATGAGAGAAGGAGGACTTTGTGCTGCATTGAGGGAAGAAGGTTGTTTTTATGCCGACCATACTGGAGTTGTATAAGAACCTATGAGTATATTAAGAAAATGCCTTTAAGAGTGTCAACGAGAGAGAGAGGCCCAAAAAGGGTGGTTTGAGTCTTGGTTCACACAGTCCCTCTGGTTAACTATGCTTTCATAAGCCCAGGCCTGTCCATTAATAATCCTCATATTATTGCTAACTGTAGGACCCTGTTGGCTCAACCATGTAGTTTCCTTTCTCGAAGCTCAAATTGGACAATTTAAACTTATGGTAATCAGACAACAATATACCCCACTAGGAGACATAAAATGTGACACCCTTCAATGATCACTTTCATGATTAAAAGTAACCAGAAGAAGAATTGGGGAATAAAAAGTTAATAAAATAGGTACTTGTCACTTCCTATTTTTCTGTATGCTTAATAAAACACTGTTGAAATCTTGAGAACTGTTTGCTAATCTTGTTCCCAGAATGTGCTGTCCCCAACTGCCAAACTGCAGAATGTACTCCATCATCCCGTTGAAAGCAAACTGCCCACTCTCCCTGACGCATCAATAAATTTCCCTCCCTGCCCTCTCCAAGGAAAGTATATAAGCTCTGTTTAAGCTGTTCTCAGGACTCTCTGCTCTATTCAAGTGAGCTCTGAGCCCCAGCATGCTGGACCCTCAATAAACCCTTTGTTGTTGCATGAGACAGTCTCTTGGTGGTCTCTTCCTCCTATGCCTGCCCGACCATTACAATATTCCAACTCTATATTCTTATAAATATCTCAGGTTCCCAATACCATTATTCATCCAGCAGAATAATTCCTAACCCATATCAAACATGTTATTAAACATAACCATACACTCTTCCCTCAATCTAACTTTACAGAAGAGCAGGCACAGAGTTGGTATTACAATACAGGAATGTAGGGGATTGTTCATCTGCTGAGAACCTCAAAGATCCATGCAGATATGATCACTGGAGAAGATGTAGGCAGCTATGAAGGAACTGAGAGAGCAAAAGTCATCTTCCATGGAAAACAACCTGGTCAGTATGAAGGGTTGTGTATGAATCAGGCTCTCAAATTTTAAAGTAGAGAAGATGGACCAAAACCAGGCCTGTTTAGAGAGTTGTTCCCGGGTGCCTATGGTTGATATACCATTCTAACTTGTGAAACTGTCACAGGTAGTAGGGGCAGCCTGCATCTCATGGGACCCTTGGAAGCAAATGTTAGGACAAAGTGGTTGCCAAGGCAGTGACCTCATTCAGTTCCTGAAGGAATTGACCTCACCTCACTTCCTTGTTGATGGAACTATCTGAACTTGGGATCCAGGAAGCCAGGCACACAGAGCCAGTCCAGTCCCAGTCCCAGTGGTCTCACTTGTTTGGATTTACCAAAGACAGAGTCAGTCTTTCTTGGTACCTACTGATGTGAGGATGGCAAAATGCCAAGAGAGCTCTGAAGAGGGGCCTTTCCTGAGAAAAAGGTAGTTGCTCAATGCTGGCTCCTGACAACTTTACAGAGTTGGCTAAGGAGGACAGATCTGAGAGAGAACATGCCATTTAAAGGGAACATACTGTGGCCCACTAGTCAGAGGACACTCCAAATAGTCTCAGAATTACTTAGGGAAAGGAGGTGCCTTTATGGGTGTAGGTGTAGGTTTGTGGTTTTCACTTGTTCTGAGAATAGGTATCAAAGGCGGTTTGTTTGGATTGAGTGAACTCTTTCTGGTAAGTACTTTGACAAGGCGAGTGTTTTTATGTCTGTATATAAAACGGTGTTCGTGGTTGTAGACATAAGAAGAGAGAATGCATCAATGGATGTGTCCTGTCTAGTAGAAAGCTGCCAGCCTTCATACTGCCCAATTTATGAATGGACTGCTACTTGACTTATGGATGGGCAACATCTGCTATCCTCCAAAGTTCCTGTTTTCTTCCTGAATTTCTGGCCTCTCTAAAGAATACGCTCATGCTTTTGTGCCCAAGATATGTACCACCTCCAAGCTCTGTGACATGGACATGTACTGGATACCTGAAGGGAATGACGAGCTTCTTAGAAAACTCAGATATCAGTATGACCAGTAAAGTCTCAGTGGAGAAAGCCTGCTTTGTGCCTTTTGCTTACCTATTGTTTTATTGCCCTGAATGTCAGGAAGGTCTCTGCCTCAGGCCTCCCCTTTGTGAAGCCTGAAGAAAAGAGTTCTCAAATTGAAATGAATGGGCATCACCTGTGGCTCTGTGCTTAATTGCTTTGGAAAGGGATGTGTCTGAATCAGCCTCTTGGCACTGTGTGAGGCTGTGGCTTAGATTCTCAGCACTAGATGGATCCAAAGAAATATCTCATGTGTGCATCCAATACAAAAATGGCTAAAAGAGCAGATATTGTAGATGAAGTCTCTCGCCTTCCTATGTAAAGTTCCTGACCTCCATTAAGTGAGAATAGTGATACTTTGGGTCAAATGAGATATTTAAAGCCCTGTAGATGCTAGCCTATAGGTGCATGGGTTTTCTCATGATTCCAGTTCACATAAAGAATCTAAACCGCACAGTAATTTGGCCTCAAATTGGAGAAGCAAAGCAGCATTAACGGCATGCCTATTTGATCACTCTTGGTTAACAGGAAGGGTGTCTAGGCCACACAGACTTTAGGAAAATGAGGGAAAAAGGGAGCTTATTTTGGACACTGTTGTGGGCTGCGCCCCTCATGGAAACCTGCTACCAGAGGAAATGATTAGTGTCTATATGGAAGAAGATGAGGGCCATGTGGGAGTGTTTTGGTTTTAATTGTGGACATTTGTATCGTGGTTGGAAGAGATGACTGGGTCCACCTGGGCTTGAACTCTGGTGTGACTCCCATTAGAGACTGAGTTCTGGAACTGACCTCAGAGCAGTATTGCCATAAATTTTGTCGGGATTTTATTAGGCCACGCATGAGAGTGACCCTTGGAAACTGAGATCTAAGGCCAGTGTGGATTTCCACAGAGCACTGGGAATCTCAGCCAGGATATAACATGATTTTATTTTTAAAGACTTGGCAGCCATAGTTGAGAGTCAAAACACACATGGAACTCACATTGTAGACCTCAATGGGTCTGGCTTCATGTGACCTTTTGGCCACTCTTTGGGAAGACTTGCCTGTGAGAGTTCTTCAGAGCATTCATTGAAATGAGCTTCCTCACCATTTAATGGTTCCTGAATTAATTGAAACCCATAGTGCCTCCAACTTCATCCTTGAAAAATGGCTAGATAAATACCATGAAATTTTTGAAATTCCCATGACCAGGTGGCACTGGAGAAACTTTGGATGTCCTGTTGCTGATCATGAGTATACCAGACGGTGCCTTGATTGACTGGGTTTCATGAAAATGGTGTAGATCAGATATGCCAGTAAGTTGGAGCCTGCTGAGCAGTGGGCCTAGAGCAATGTTGGGCAGGTGTGTGACACAAAATATGCGCTGGGGCCATTTCGATCTGCCATTGGCTTCCAAATGCCTTGTGACTGACAGGATGCAGCCAGCAGACCCTTATTTGTAAAGGCATCTTGTTATATGGAGAGTTTTGACCCTGTCCCTTACTTTTGGAAACTCCTCTACCACCTCCAAGTTTGTGAACTACTGATCATATTCCATTCCAGATTTGTATTCTCAGAATTCCTAACTCTTTTTCCCTAATTGTGTCTTACTTGGGGTGAAAGTATTGTCAAGGCATTGTTCTGGATGAGAGTGGGAAAAATTTTGTGTAGCACATATTTGCATACACATTGGATTCATTTTCCAATTTTCCATTCAGAATACTAAATCCCTGACACTAACATATACCCTATTAGACTCTGACTACTAATCCTAATATGGTGGAGTAAAATAACCCAAACGGAGTAGAAATACAAGCAGTTCAGAGAAGGCATGGTGTGTAGTTGGAATTGTGTTTTGCATTATATTGGGTAGAAGGTATAAACTAGTTAATTTTTTTATTGAAAGAGTTCTCCATGTGTTTTTAAAGTAAACAAATGTATGAATTTGTGTCTCCCTTTCTCCGTAGCATATTCAGCACATGTATTTTTATATGCACATACAGAATCCTACCTGGTACCACTCGTACAATCTTGTGAGGTGGCTTACTTGGCAGATACAAATTGCGAGAAGACATCACAGCTCCTAAACACTGTTGGAACAGAAAATTAAACCTATGGGTGAGCTTCCTAGATGAACAACATTATACATAAATCCATGTTCAGTAAAATGAATATTTTTGCATCTGTGGATGATTTATATTTCATGGTGAATTTCGATTGGCATATATATTGCTACTTTTTAATGTCTGTGTGTATATATATATATATATATATATATATATATATATATATATATATACAGTCTCCAGATTTTTCAAAATATGAAATATATGTGTCTTATTACACACTTCCTAAATTCATTCATATTCATGTATGTGGATTTATAATCAAATTTTCACATGATTATTCTCAGAAATATTCATCCACCTGAAATACATATTTTTTCCTACTAGTGAAAACTAACTTCAGTGAATGTTGCATACAAATCCTAATATTTCTACAGTAACTGACCCAGTTTAACATCAATGCGAGTAGATTCCAATGGGACATGCTGTGTGTTTTGACGTTCATTTTTATTCAACACTGGTACATTATGATTTCTTCAGTTTATGCACATCATAGGATATATTTTTCATTAACAGTTTCGCAAATTTATAGGCATTTGTTTCACTTTCAATCAATTCCTTCTTCAGAACACATGTATTCATCCATGTTTCTTGACTGGTCTTTTCATGAGACTTCTTTACAAAACACATTATTTTCAATTTTCATAATCATTTTTGAAGCGAAACTCAGACACCGTTCATGATAAACAATAACACTAATATTAACAATAGATGTATAACTGGTTGGAATGAATGATTTTATATCAATATAAGATATCTTAAATATTTTCAGATATCAATTCCATCCATTATTTAAAGTGGAATCAGCTATATTATTTATTCACAGTGTGGTCAATTCATGCATTATCTCTATATTCATAGACACAGGGCACACCTCTTTGTACAACCAATACTTATGTATATGTCTTCTAAATATTACTGCCAGAAATGGTGTAAGAAATACTCATGTCACCAGATCTACATACACATTTTATCACAGTAATATTCGGGACACAAAAAGTAAATGTCACACTTATGATTGTACCGGAGTCTGAATGGAAAGTGAACATGGATTACTAAAAACATTCCTGTCCATGTTGCCTAATCCTCTCAATTATCAATCCTGTTGGTGACTACATATTTGTTTCTTCCAAAGATTATATATTCAAACTCTACCCTGTTGAAAATGCCTAATCATATCACTCACTTTATACTTTGCCTGATTTCATTATGTCTCTATTGATATGTGGTTTCCTACATATTTTCCCCAGTTCATCATTGTGACTGACCCTTCACATGAAGTTATGTTTACTTTCACTCTCTAAACAAAACACTATTGCGATAGAACATATATTCCAAATCCTATATTGACACTTCTTCCTAAACCTACTATCTACCTAATCCTACCGACTATCCGTTTTTGACTGGATGTTCTCTTCGACATTCAATCATCCAAGGTACAAGGTACTATGCCATTATATATCTATTTTTCTGAGACATCTGTGCACAATGTAAATCAAAGTTAAGTATCCCAATCAAGGGCCCAATGCCCTCTAGGCTTCAAAATTACCTAGATTTCTGTTTTTATTCATATATTTAACCTCTATATTTTTATAAATATCGCAGGTTCCCAATACCATTATTCATCCCGCAGAATGATTCCTAACCCAATTCAAACACTTTATTAACCCTAAGAATACACTGTTCCCTCAATCTAAATTTAATGAAAAGCAGGGACAGAGTTGGTCTTACAATACAGGAATGTAGGGGATCTTCCACCTGCTGAGAACTTCAAAGATCCATGTAGAAATGAACCCTGGAGAAGATATAGTCATCTATGAAGGACCTGAGAGAGCAAAAGTCATCTTCCATGTCAAACACCCTGGTCAGGATGAAGGGATGTGTCTGAATCAGCCTCTCTCTTCTTAATGTAGAGGAGAAGGACCAAACCAGGCCTGTGTGGATAGCTATTCCCGGGTTCCTAAGGTTGACATACCATTCTAACTTGTGAACATTTCAGAGGAAGTAGGGGAACCCTCCATCTAATGGGACCCTTGGAAGCAACTATTAGGACAAAATGGTTTACAAGACAGTGAATTCATTCAGTTCCTGTAGGAAGTGACCTCACCTCACTTCCTTCGTGATGGATCTCTCTGAACTTGGGATCCTGGAAGCCAGGCACACAGAGCCAGTCCCAGTCCCAGTCCCAGTGGGCTCACTTGCTTGGATTTACCAAAGACAGAGTCAGTCTTTCTTTGTTCCTACTGATATTATGATGCCAAAAGCAAGGAGAGCTCTGAAGAGAGGCCTTTCCTGAGAAAGCAGGTAGTGGCTCAAAATTCCCTTCTGACAACTTAAAAGAGTTGGCCAAGTAGACCAGATCTGAGACAGGACAGGACATTTCGGGGGAACATTGTATGGCCCACCAGTCAGAGGACACTCCGTAGAGTCACAGACCTACTTGGGGGAAGGAGGTGACTTTGTGGGTGTGGTTGTGGGTTTATGATTTTGTCTCATCTTCTGAGAATAGGTAGGAAAGGCGGTTAGTTTTTTTTTTTTTTTTTTGGAGTGTACTGTTTCTAGTAAGTCGTTTGACAAGGCGAGTGTTTCTATGTCTGTGTATTCCACTGTGTCCGTGGTTGTATACATTAGAAACGAGAATGCATCAATGTATTTGTCCTGTCTAGTAGAAAGCTTCCCAGCATTCAACCTGCCCAATTTATGAATGGGTTGCGGCTTTCCTTAAGGATGGGCAACACCTACTATCTTCCTAATTACCAATTTTCTTCCTGAATTCTTTCCAATCTCCAGAATTGCCTCATTTTTTTTGTCCAAGATATGTACCACCTCCAAGCTCTGTGACATGGCCATGTACTGGATATCTGCAGGGAATGGCGAGCATCTCAGAAAACTCAGATATCAGTGTGACCAGTAAAGTATCAGTGGAGAAACCCTGCTTTGGGCCTTTTGCTTACATAATGTTCTGTTGCCCTTAATTTCAAGAAGTTCTTTGCCTCAGGCCACCTCTTTGTGAAGCCTGAGGAAAACAGTTTTCAAATGGAAATGAATGGGCATCACCTGTGGCCCTTTGCTTTATTGCTTTGGAAAGGGATATGTGTGATTTAGCCTCTTGGCCCTGTGTGAGGCTGTGGCTTAGATTCTCAGCACCTGATGGATCTAAAGAAAGATCCCATGTGTGCATCCAAAACCAAAATGGCCAAAAGAGCAGTCCTTGTGGATGACGTCTCGCCTTCCTCTGTGAGGTTCCTGACTTCCATCAATAGGGATCCTTTGGGTCAGAGGAGTTCTCCAAAGCCCTGCAGAGGTGCTTGGGTTTTCTCATGACTCCAATTCACATAAAGAATCTTAACCTCTGAGTCAGTTGGCCTCAAAGTAGAGAAGCGGTGTAGTCTTCACAGCATGCCTATTTCATCACGCCTGGTTCACAGAAAGTATGTCCAGGCCACCCTGACTTTAGCAAATGAGTGGCAAGGGAGCTTATTTTGGACACTGTCTTGGACTGCGCTCCTCATGAAAACCTCCAGCCAGAGGTTATGATGAGTGTCTATATGGAAGAAAATGAGGGCCATGTCGAAGTGTTTTGGTTTTAATTGTGGTCATTTGTGTGTCAGTTGGAAGAGATAACTGTGTTCACCTGGGCTTGAACTGTTGTGTGATTCCACTTAGAGACTGCTTTCTGGAACTGAACTCAGTGAAGTATTGCCATGAATTGTTTTGAGATTTTAGGAGGCCACGCATGAGATTCGCTCTTGGTATCTGTGATCTAGGCCCAGGGTGGCTTTGCACAGAAAACTGGGAATCTTTGCAAGGATATCACATGATTTTATTCTGAAAGACTTGGCAGCCATCGATGAGAGTCAAAACACACATGGACCTAACATTGTAGACCTCAATGGGCCTTGCTTATGTTACCATTTGGCCTCTGTTTCTGTAGCCTTGCCTATGAGAGTTCTCTAGAGCTTTCATTGAAATGAGCTTCCTCACCATTTAATGGTTCCTGAATTAATTGAAACCCAGAGTGTCTCAAATTCATTTTTGAAAAATGGCTAGATAAATACCATGCAAGTTTTGAAATTCCCATGACCAGGTGGCACTGGAGAACCTTTGGATATCTGGTTCCTGATCATGAGTGTACCAGACAATGCCTTGATTGACTGGGTTTCATGAAAATGGAGTAGAACAGAGATGCCTGTAAGTTGGAGCCTGCTGAGTAGTGGGCCTAGAGCTGTGGTGTGAAGGTGTGTGATAAACATCTGTGGTGGGGCCATGTGAATATGTCTTTGACTTCCAAATGGCTTGTGACTGACATGCTGCTGCCAGCAGACCCTTATATTTAAAGGCATCTTATTATATAGAGGGGTTTCAGGGCAATGTTCAGAATCAGGTTGCTCTTGTCAAGGGGGCAAGCTATGTGGGATAGAAGCCTGGTTGGTGCATTCTCCTGTAAACCCTGACCCACCACACCTGACAGAACTCCCTCCAGCACTGTGTCCCTGATGAACTCCTTGTATTTTTTGAAGCAACACCAAACTACGAGTGCGGCAGCCAGAAACACCACGAAAAGTGGAGGATGACCAAATGACTTCACAGTCCACGCGGGCAGACACTTAGACCCAGGTGGCCAAAGTTTGCCGACAAAGATAGAATTCATCACTGCTGCCTAATGTTCATTGGAAAACAAGAAACCATGTCCTCCAGGTCACATAGATGCCATTCCAGATTTGATGGTCTCACTACAAAGGAAGCTAAATCTCCTGACAACAACATATACTTTAAGTGCCCAAACTCAGAGGCAGTTTGTCAAGAAGTCTTTAGGCCAAAAGAACTTCATGTTTGTGGAGTGTTTACCCTATCCCTTACTTTTGGATACTCCTCTCCCAACTCCAAGGTTTGAACTCCTGAGCATTTTCCATTCCGGATATGTATTCACAAATTTTCTAACTCTTCTCCTCTAATTGTGTCTTACTTGTGGTGAAGGAAATGTCAAGGCATTGTTCTGGATCAGAGTGGGGAGATTTTTGTGTAGCACATATTTGAATACACATGAGATTAATTTTCCTATTTTCCATTCGAAATTCTGAATCCCTGACACTTACCCATACCCTACTAGACTCTCACTACTAATCCTAATATGATGGAGAAAAATAACCCAAACAAAATAGAAATACAACCAGTTCAGAGGAGGCCTGTTTTATAGTTGGACTTGCCTTTTGCATGATAAAGGGTAGGTGTTACAAATCTAGTCAATTTTTAAATGAAAAAGTTCTCCATGTGTTTTTAAAGTTAACAAATATGTGAATTCTTGTTTCCCTTTCTCTGAAGCCTATTCAGAACATGTATTTTTAATGCACATATTGAATCCTACCTGGTATCACACTTATATTTTTGTGAGGTGGATGACATGGCAGATACAAATTGTGAGAAGAGATCACTCCTCCTAAACACTGTTGGAACTGAAAATTCAACCTATGGGTGAGCTTCCTAGTTGAACAACATTTTACTTAAATCCATGTTTAGTAAAATAAATATTTTTGCTTCAATGGATGATATATATTTCATGATGAATTTCTATTGGCATATATATTGCCAGTTTTTAATGTCTCTGTGTGTGTTTTTTGTATATATATATATATATTCTCCAGGTTCTTCAAAACATGAAATATATGTGTCTTTTATACACTCCATAAACTTATTCATGTTCATGTACTTGGATTTATAATCAACTTTTCAGAAGATTATTCCAGAAATATTCATCCACCTGAAATTCATATTTGTTACCTAGTACTGAAAGCTAACTTCAGTGAACGGTGCACAGAAATCCTAATATTTTTATAGTAACTGACCCAGTTTAATATCAAAGCAAGTTGATTCCTATGGGACATGTTATGTATTTTGACGTTTATTCCTATTCAACACTGGTAAATTACTATTTCTTCTTTTTTTGCACATCATAGGATATATATTTAATCCAAAAGTTATCAAATTTACAGGTATTTGTTTCACTTTCAATCACTTCCTGCTTCAGAACACACGTATTCCTGCAGGTTACTTGACTGGTCTTATCATGAAACTTCTTTCCAAACACATTATTTTTGATTTTCATAATGATTTTTGAAGCAAAATATACACAATTTTCATGATTATCCATAACCCTAATATTTCCATTAGATGTATAAATGGTTGTAATGAATGTATGTGTATCAATATAAGATTTCATGTATATTTTCAGATATCAATTCATTCCATTATTTAAAGTTGGAACCAGTTATATTTTTAATTCTCAGTATGGTCTCTTCATGCATTATCTCAATATTCATAAACACATGGTACACCCATTTGTACCCCCAATACTAATTTATGCATCTTCAAAATATTGCTCCCAGAAACAGTGGAAGAAATACTCCACCTGATCTACATATACATTTTATCACTGTAATAATCTGGACACAAAATGCAAAGTTCACCTTTATGATTGTACCAAAGCCTAAATGGAAATTGACCATGGATTACTAAAACATCTATGTCTAAATTGCCTAATGCTCTCAAATGTCAATCTATTTGTGACTCCATATTTATTTTTCCCTAAGATTATACAGTCAAGTTCAACCCTGTTGAAAATGTCTAATATTATCACTCACTTTGAACTATACCTGATTTCCTAATATCTCTATTGATATCTGCTTTGCTACATATTTTCCCCAGTTCATCATTGTGAGTGACCCTAAACATGTGCTGATATTGACATTCACTCTCTAACCGAAACCCTATTGTTAAAGAACTTTTGGTCCAAAGTCTATACTCGCCCTCGTTTCAACACCTATCGACTATCTTCCTGATCCTACAGACTATCCCTGTTTGATTGGATGTTCTCTTCTACATTCAATCATCCAAGGTACAAGGTCCTATTTCATTGTATATCGATTTATCTGAGACATCTGTGCATAACATAATTCAATGCTAAGTATCCCAATCAAAGGCCCAATGCCCTTCTGGGCTTCAAATCTTACCTAGATTTCTGTTTTCATACTTATATTTCACCTATATATTCTTAAAAATGTCACAGGTTCCCAATACCATTATTAATTGAGCGGAATGATTCCTAACCCAAATCAAACATGTTATTAACCTTAACCATACACTGATCCCTCAATCTAACTTTTCAGAAGAGCAGGGACAGAGTTGGTCTCAAAATACAGGCATGTAGGGGATTCTCCACCTGCTGAGAACCTAAAAGGCCCATGCAGAAATGATCCATGGAGAAGATGTAGGCAGCTATGAAGGACCTGAGAGAGCAAAAGACATCTTCCATGGTGAATAACCTGGTCAGGATAAAGGGTTGTGTCTGAATGAGCCTCTCTTTTTTTCATATAGATAAGATGGACCAAAACAGGCCTATGTGGAGAGCTGTCCCTAGGTGATTATGGTTGATATACCATTATAACCTGTGAAAGTATCACAGGAAGTAGGGGCAGCCTCCATATCATGGGACCTTTGGAAGCAACTGTGAAGGCAAAGAGGTTGCCAAGATAGTGACCTCATTCAGTTCCTGAAGGAAGTGACCTCATCACACTTCTTTGGTGATGGAACTGTCTGAACTTGGTATCCAGGAAGCCAGGCACTCAGAGCCAGTCACAGTCCCAGTCCCAGGGGTCTCAATTTTTTTGATTTACCAAGGAGAGAGTCAGAGTTTCTTGGTAACTACTGATGTGTGGATGGCCAAATGCCAGGAAAGCTCTGAAGAGGGGCCTTTTCTGAGAAAGCAGGTAGTGGCTCACCACTGGCTCCTGACAACTTCACAGATTTGGACAAGGAGACCAGATCTGAGAAAGGACAGGCCATTTCAGTGGAACATAGTATGACCCACCAGTCATAGGACACTCTGGATAGTCACAGTCCTACTTGGGGGAAGGAGGTGCCTTTGTATGTGTGTGTGTGTTTGTGGTTTTGTCTAATGTTCTGAGAATAGGTAGTAGCGGGAGTTTGTTTGGTTTCGAGTGAACTGTTTCTAGTAAGTCATTTGACAAGGCGAGTGTTTCTATGTCTCTGAATCCCACTGTGTCCGTGGTTGTAGACAGTTGAAAAGAGAATGGATCAATGGATTTGTGTTGTCTAGTAGAACGCATCCCAGCATGTATCCTGCCAAATTTATTAATGGTCTGAGGCTTTCCTTATCGATGGGCAACACCTGCTATCTTTCTAAGTTCCTGTTTTCTTCCTGAATTCTGGCCAATATCCAGAATAGGCTCATGGTTTTCTCTCCAAGATATGTACCACCTAAAAGCTCTGTGACATGGCCATGTACTGGATAGCTGAAGGGAATGGAGAGCATCTCAGAATACTCAGATATCAGAGTGACCATTTAAGTCTTATTGGAGAAACCCTGCTTTGGGCCTTTTGCTTACCTATTGTTCTGTTGACCTGAATGTCAGCAAGGTCTTTGCCTCAGGCCATCTCTTTTTGAAACCTGAAGAAAACAGTTTTCAAATGGAAATGAATGGACATCCCCTGTGGCTCTTTTCTTAATTTCTTTGGAAGGAGATGTGTCTGATTCAGCCTTTTGGCCCTTTGTGAGTCTGTGGCTTAGATTATCAGCACCTGATGGATCTAAAGAATGATCCCATGTGTGCATTCAAACCAAACTGGCCAAAAGAGCAGTCATTATGGATAAAGTCTCTCACCTTCCTTTGTAAGGTTCCTGACCTCCATCAAGTGAGAATAGGGATCCTTTGGGTCAATTGAGTTCTTAAAAGCCCTGCAGAGGCTAGCCCATAGGTGCTTGGGTTTTCTGATTACTCCAATTCACATAAAGAATCTAAACCCCACAGTCAGTAGGCCTCAAATTGGTGAACCGAAGTAGTTTTAATGGCGGGCCTATTTGACCACTCCTGGTTCACAGGAAGGTTGTACAGGCCACCCTGACTTTAGGCAAACCAGAGGCAAGGGAGCTTATTTTGGACACTGTCTTGGGCTGCGCCCCTCATGGAAACCTTTAGCCAGAGGATATGATGAGTGTCTATATGGAAGAATATGAGGGCCATGTGGGAGTGTTTTGATTTTAATTGTGGTCATTTGTGTGGCAGTTGGAAGAGATTACTTGTAAGATTCCAGCAGACGTCGGAGGAAGAGACTACCAAGAGACTGGCTCATGCAACAGCAATGGGGATTTCTTGAGGATCCAATTCAGTTCGCTGGGGCTCTGTGCTCACTCAACAAGCAACAGCGGCCCAGATCCCCGAGAAGAGGTTAAGCAGTGCTTCAGTACACTTTTCGGGTAGGCAGAGGCTTTATATATATCAGAGGAAATCATCTTGATCAGCCGGAAAATCGAACAACAACTCTCCAACTTGATTAGCACATTCATTGGTGGAATCAGGTCGGGCGGGGGTGATAGGTCGATCCTAAGGAGGGGGGTACATTCAAACTGATTGGTTTGGGCCCTGATATGCTTAGGTGCCAAGCTGCACAGGGTCCTAGATTATTAAACAACTGGATGGTCAGGGGGAATATTTAATGGGCAGTGAAAGGATTGTCCTAACAGCTACAGGAATTTCAGGTTTTAGGTTTAGCATGGGAACTTAACAATACCTGGTCCTTTACATTTTAACTCAGGCTTTGCAGCTTAGAAACTTTACAACACCCGCTATTTTACACTTTAACTTCAATTTCTTTTACCCTAACAGACTGGGTCCACCTGGGTGTGAACTCTGGTGTGATTCCCCTTAGACACTGAGTTCTGGAACTGAACTCAGAGAAGAGGTGTCATGAATTGTGTTGGGATTATAAGAGGCCACACATGAGAGTTGCCCTTGGAAACTGAGATCTAGGCCCAGGGTGGCTTTCCACAGAGCATTGGAAATTTCAGCCAGGATATCACATGATTTTATTCTGAATGACTTGGCAGCCATAGTTGAGAGTCAAAACACACATGAAACTCACACTGTAGACCTCAATGGGCCTGGTTTCATGTGACCTTTTGGCCACTCTTTGAGAAGCCTTTTCTGTGAGAGTTCTATAGAGATTTCATTGAAATCAGCTTTCTCAAAATTTAAAGGTTCCTGAATGAATTGAAACCCACAGTGCCTCCAACTTCATCCTTGAAAAATGGCTAGATAAATACCATGAAATTTTTGAAATTCCCAGGACCAGGTACCACTGGAGAAAGTTTGGATGTCCGGTTTCTGATCATGAGTATAACAGACAGTGCCTTGATTCACTGGGTTTCATGCAAATGGTGTAGAACAGAAATGCCAGTAAGTTGGAGCCTTCTGAGTAGTGGGCCTAGAGCAGTGGAGGGCAGGTGTGTGATAAAACATCTGTGGTGGGGCCATGGGGATCTTCCATTGTCTTCCAAATGGCTTGTGACTGACATGGTGCAGCCCGCAGACCCTTATATGTAAAGGCATCTTGTTATTTGGAGAGGTTTCAGGGCAATGTTCAGAATCAGGATGCTATGGTCAAGGGAAAAGCTATGTGGGATAGAAGCATGGTTGGTGCATTCTCTTGCAGACCCTTACCCACCACAGGTGACAGAACTCCCTCCAGCACTGTACCAGGTGAACTACTTGTATTTCGTGAAGCAAATAACAAACTCCCAGTGCAGCAGTAAGAAATACCACGAAAAGTGGAGGATGACCAAATGGCTTCACAGTCCACAAAGAGAGAAACTTAGCCCCCAGTGGACACTGTTAACCTACATAGAGAGAAATCAGCACTGCTGCCTCATGTTCAGTGGAAAATAAGGAACTATGTCCTCCAGGTCACATACATGCACACCCAGCTTTGATGGTCTCACTACAAAGGAAGCTCCTGACAAATACTTATATTTCAAGTGCGCAACCTCAGAGGCAGTTTCTCAAGAAGTCTTTAGGCCAGCAGAGCTCCATGTTTGTTGAGTGTTTACCCTGTCCCTTACTTTTGGAAACTCCTCTACCACCTCCAAGGTTGTGAACTCCTGAGCGTATTCCATTCCAGATATGTATTCACAGAATTTTTAACTCTTCTCCTCTAATTGTGTCTTACTTCAGGCGAGGGTAATGTCAAGGCATTTTTCTGTATGAGAGTGCAAAAATTTGTGTGCAGCATTTATTTGAAATACTGAATCCCTGACATTAACCCATATCCTAATAGACTCTGACTACTAATCCTAATATGATGGAGAAAAATAACTCAAACAAAATAGAAATACAAGCATTTCATAGGAGGCATGGTGTATAGTTGGACTTGCCTTTTGCATTATATAGGGTAGGAGTAATAAATCTAGTCAATTTTTAATTGAAATAGTTTTCCATGTGTTTTTAAAGTTAACAAATATGTAAATTACTGTCTCCCATTCTCTCTAGCTTATTCAGAACATGTGTTTTTATATGCACATATAGAATCCTACCTGGTTATCACACATACAGTCTCATGAGGAGGCTGATTGGCAGATACAAATTGTGAGAAATGACCACTCCTCGTAAACGCTGTTGGAACTGAAAATACAACCCATGGGTGAGCTTCCTATTTGAACAACCTTATACAAAAATCCATGTTCAGTGAAATTAATATTTTTGGATCTGATGATGATATATATTTCACGATAAATTTTGATTGGCATATATATTGCAATTTTTAATGTCTCTCTCTCTCTCTGTGTGTATATATATATATATGTATATATATATATATATATATATATATATACATATATATATATATATATATATGCACTCTGTCTAGATTTTTCAAAATATGAAACATGTGTCTTATTGTAGACTCCCTAAATTCATTTATATTCATGTATGTGGATTTATAATCAACTTTTCACAAGATTATTCTCAGAAATACTCATCCACCTAAAATACATACTTGTTTCCTAGTACTGAAAACTAACTTCGTTGAATGGTGCATACATATCCTAACATTTCTACAGTAACTGACCCTGTTTAACATTAATTCAAGTAGATTTCTATGGGACATGATGTGTATTTTGAAGTTCATTTTTATTCAACACTGGTACATTGCTATTTCTTCAGTTTATGCACATCATAGGATACATATTTCATCCACAAGTTAGCAAATTGATAGGCATTTGTTTCACTTTCAGTCACTTCCTGCTTCAGAACACATGTATTTCTCCGTGTTTCTTGACTTATATTTTCATGAGACTTCTTTCCAAACACATTATTTTCGATTTCCGTAATCACTTTTGAAGCAAAACCCACACACCTTTCATGATAACCCATAACCCTAATATTACCATTAGATGTATAACTCGTTGGAATGAATGACTGTATATTAATATTAGATTTCTTATATATTTTCAGATATCAATTCAATCCATTATTTAAAGTGGAACCAGTTATATTATTTATTCACATGATGGTCAATTGATGCATTATCAATATATTCTATTACACAGGGTATACCCTTTTTACCCCCAATACTAATTTATATTTCTTCAAAATAGTGCTCCCAGAAATGGTGGAAGAAATACCCATGTCACCTGATCTACATATACATTTTATCACAGTAATATTCTGGACACATAAAACAAAGGTCACTCCTATGATTGTACCAAAGCCTAAATGGAAAATGAGCATGGATTACTAAATGCACCCATGTCCAGGTTGCCTAATGCTCTCAAATGTCAATCCTATTGGTGACTACATATTTGTTTCTTTCTAACATTATATATCCAAACTCAACCCTGTTGAAAATGTCTAGTCCTATGACTCAGTTTATACTTTGCCTGATTTCCTAATGTCTCTATTAATATCTGCTTTCCTCCATATTTTCCCCAGTTCATCATCGTGACTGACTCTTCACATGTGCTAACATTTACATTCACTCTCAACTGAAACCATATTGCTAAAGAACTTTTGGTCCAGATCCTATACTCACTCTTCTTCCTAAAACTACTATCTCCTGTTCCTACCGAGTATTCCTTTTTGACTTGATGTTCTCTTCTACATTCAATCATTCAAGGTACATGGTCCTATGCCATTGTATATCGATTTATCTGAGACATCTGTTCAGAACGTAATTCAACTCTAAGTATCCCAATCAAGTTCCCATGCCCTTCTCGGCTTCAAATCTTAACTAGATTTCTGTTTTCATACTTATATTTCACCTATATATTCTTGTAAATATCACGGGTTCCCGATACTGTTATTCAACCCTCAGAATGATTCCTCACCCAAATCGAACCTGTTATTCACCCTAATCATACACTCTTCCCTCAATCTAACTTTACAGAAGAGCAGGGAAGGAGTTGGTATTTCAATACAGGAATGTAGGCGATCTTCCACCTATTGAGAACCTCAAATGTCCTACATAAATGACACCTGGATAAGTTGTAGGCAGCTATGAAAGACCTGAGAGAGCAAAAGTCATCTTCCATGGAAAACAACCTGGTCAGGATGTAGGGATATGTATGAATCAGCCTCTCACTTATTAATGTAGAGAAGATGGACCAAACCAGGCCTGTGTGGAGAGCTGTTCCTGTGTGCCTATGGTTGATATACCATTCTAACTTGTGAAAGTGTCACAGGAAGCAGGGGCAGCCTCCATCTCATGGGACCCTTGGAGTCAACTCTTAGGACAAAGTGGTTGCCAAGGCAGTGAACTCATTCAATTCCTGAAGGAAGTGACTTACGTCACTTCCGTGGTGATCAAACTCTCTGAACTTAGATCCAGTAAGCCAGGCACCCAGAGCCAGTCCAAGTCCCAGTCTTAGTGGTCTCACTTGTTTTGATTTTCCAAGGATAGAGTCAATCTTTCTTGATACCTACCGATGTGGGAATGGCCAAATAACAGGAAAGCTCTCAAGAGGGGCCTTTTCTGAGCAAGCAGGTAGAGGCTCACCCCTGGCTTCTGACAAGTTCACAGAGTTGACCAAGGAGACCTAATCTCATACAGGACAGGCCATCTCAGGAGAACATATTGTGGCCCACCAGTCAGAGGACACTCCGGATAGTCACAGACCCATTTGAGGGAAGGAGGTGCCTTTGTTATGTGGGTGTGGTTTTTTGGTTTGTCTCATATTCTGAGAATATGTAGGAAAGGTGGTTTGTTTGGTTTGTAGTGAACTGTTTTTAATAAGTCATTTGACAAGGCGACTGTTTCTATGTCTGTGTATCGCACTGTGTCCGTGGTTGTAGACATTAGAAAAGAGAATGATTCAATGGATGTGTCCTGTCTGGTAGAAAGCTTCCCAGCATTCATCCTGCCCGATTTATGTATGGACTTTGGCTTGCCTTATCGATGGGCAACACCTGCTAATTTCCTAAGTTGCTGTTTTCTTCCTGAATTCTGGCCACTCTCCAGAAGAGGCTCATGGTTTTGTGTCCAAGATATGAATCACTTCCAAGGTCTGTGACATGGCTATGTTCTGGATAGCTGAAGTGAATGGCAAGAATCTCAGAAAACTCAGATCACTGTGACCAGAAAAGTCTCAGTGGATAAACCCTGCTTTGGGACATTTGCTTACATATTGTTCTGTTACCCTGAATGTCAGGTAGTTCTTTGCCTCAGGCCACCCCTTTGTGAAACCTGAAGAAAACAGTTTTCAAATGGAAATGAATGGAAATCACCTGTGGCTCTTTGCTTAATTGCTTTGGAAAGGGATGTGTCTGAATCAGCCTCTTAGCTCTGTGTGAGGCTGTTGATTAAATTCTCAGCCCCTTATGGATCTAAAGAAAGATCCCATGTGTGCATCCAAAACCAAAATGGCCGAAAGTACAGTCATTGCAGATGAAGTCTTTCGCCTTCCTCTGTAAGGTTCCTGACCTCTATAAAGTGAGAATAGGGAAGATAGACCAAGCCAATTGATGTCTCCTTTTGGAAAAATTGTACCACCAATGAGAGCATCAGCAAAATTACCCCAACACTACCACAAGTCGCTGCACCAACAGATAGTTCACAATGCATACATGTTAGTTCACAATGCATACAAGTGATATATATTCCAGGCAAGTTCTGCAAGCAGTTCAGTGATGGCTATTGCAGAAGCTGTAGATTGGTTTTATCTTTGTCTTCACCAGCACTGGGTTGAAGATTGGAATTCTGGCAATAATGGCTAAAGAAAAAATTACTTACCATTCCAGAAGGCACTAAAAAACCCAATTATCTTAACAATTTACATTATCTTGAAGAGAATTATTAAATATAATGAAAAGGAAAGGTGAAAGTCAACAAACAGTTCTGCTAAACTCCTTTTTTTGTTCACATATTAAAACAATCCTCAACAGTTGTTTACCCAATTTAAATTAAACTATTTAAATCACGTGAATAAAAAAAAATTGGATCCATTTTTTCATGAGCGCACATCATATATGATATATGGATATATGTACATTCAAACATAAAACACAAAACACAAGTGTGCACAAATAATATAATATATACAACACATAACATAATAGTAAAGGCCTTATAACTTTTTACAGGTGAAATCACCATTGGAATGTCTAAAAACTCTATAGTCAAAAAATAGAACTGATCAGCAAAACATTAACCTAGGTCTGTATGAGCTCAAAAAAAAAAAAAAAATAGAAAATAGAACTTCATGATGTGGGAAAGGGCAATAATAAAATAGATATTGAAAAAAGCATCCTGGTTCTGTCGCAGATGTAAGGATAGCCAAACTGGAGTTTTGGATATCAGCTGTTATGAATTTGAGCCAAATCATCTTCTTTTTGGTCTATAGAAATCACTTTAGTTAATTTCTCTGGAATCCATATTGCCTGCTGTTCTTCCTGTGAAAACACACAAACAGACCCCTGACTAAAGACAATCACTGGGTCAGGACTTTAGTTAATCTCTCCAAAATCCAAATCAGCTGCTGTTCTTCCTGTGGAAACACACAAACAGACGCCCGACTCCAGACAATTACTGGGTCAACACTTTTCCATTGTCCTATTAGAATATCCTTCCAAAGGACCTTGGGCTTATGCACATTTTTTGGAAACATATGCCTTTCCACAGCACTAAGTCCTGATGAATCCAAGTTTAAAAAGTTTAGAGTAAAAAGCGTTAATTTAAGTTTATCTTTGGGGAATATATACCCCTTCTCAATTCCGTCTTTGTGCTTTAATAAGTACATTTTTATTGTTTGATGTGCTCTTTCAACTATACCTTGTCCCTGTGGATTGTATGGGATTCCTGTTATATGAGTAATGCCAAATGATGAGCAAAATGGTTTAAAAGAGTTAGAAGTGTAACCGGGGGCATTATCTGTTTTTAACTGTTTTGGAATGCCCACAGTGGCAAAATTTTGTAAGCAATGAGCTATAACATCTTTAGTTTTTTTCTCCAGCATGAAGGGAGCCCATTAAAAATCCAGAACAAATATCAACTGTAACATGCAAATATTTTAATTTTCCAAATTCTGGCAAGTGTGTGACGTCCATCTGCCAAATATGGTTAGGTATCAATCCTCTAGAATTGACTCCAAGATTAACTTGTGGTAAAAAGGTCACACAATTTTGACATTGTTTTATAATTTGTCTAGATGTTCCTTAGTTTTTTTGAAATGCTTTTGTAAAGTATAAGCAGTGACATGGAACTTTTTAAGAAAATTTATTGCTTCTTCTAGTGTAAAGAAAATATGTATGTATGTCAATTGTAGTTTTATCTGCTAAATCATTGCCCAAACTAAGGGCTTTAGGCAATCCTGTATGTGCCCTGATATGTCCTATAAAGAATGGATCTTTTCTGTCCCAGATTAGACTTTGTATAGTGGAAAGCAAAGAGAAAACAGTAGAGAAAGGGGAAATCCTACCAGCATCTTCAAGGGATACTATAGCATTAACTATATACTGACTATCGGAAAATAAATTAAATACAGAATCTTTAAAAATCACAAAAGCTTGTAATACTGTACTAAGCTCTACCTTGTGAGCTGATTGTTTTGGTACTAAAAATATAAAAGTTGGATCAGGTGTAACTATTGCTGTTGTACCATTATTTAACCCATCGGTGAATACATTTGGAGCATTCATGATAGGTGTTTTCTTGTCATTTTTGGAAAAATTACAGGATGCGATGACCAAAAAGACAATAAAAGATAAGATGGTAAGTGGTTATCAAATGAAACATTAGATTTACACACGATTATTGCCCAAGTATTTAACTAATTAGCTAATTCATCAATTTGATTCATAGTATATGGAGTAATAATTTTATTGGGTGAAATTCCACACACACTCTTTTTGCTGCTTTTATTCCTATGAGTATTAATTCTCCCTCAGGCTCAGGATAGCAAGTAATAATAGTGTTAGAAGAATAAGATAAATGTATCCATAATAATGGACCTTCTTCCCAAAATACTCCTGTAGAAATATTTTTTTTTGTTGTTAGTACAATAAATAATAAATGCAAAATTATATCAACTCTATCCAAAAGCATATTTCCCATATATGTTTCAATGATTTTTATTGCTTTTCTTGCTTCAGGCGTTAACATTCTGAGTGAATTTGGATCTCATGGTCCTTTTAGGATATCAAATAAAGGTCCCAACTCTCCTGTTGGTATACCTAGATGAGGCCTTATCCAATTTAAGTCTCCTAATAACTCTTGAAAGTCATTAATTGATTTGAGTTGATCTACTCGTATTTGAATTTTTGGTTGACTGACCATGGTTGAGGATAATAGAGCTACTAAATAATTAATTGGAAAATTTAATTGTATTTTACCTATTGCTATCTCTAAGTTATAATTTTTTAATACGTTTGTAAGTGTGGCATACCATTCTAGCAATGGGTTTTTAACTTTGTGTGCTAATAATACATCATCCATATAGTGAAAAATTTGTATTTCAGGAATTTGATTTCTAACTGGCTGGATTACTTTGTTAACATAAATTTGACGCATAGTTGGGCTGTTAGCCATCCCTTGAGGGAGTACTTTCCACTCATATCTCTTGTCAGGACCTTCATGATTCAGTGCAGGTATAGTAAATGCAAAACTTGGAATATCCTCAGGATGAATTGGAATTGAAAATAAAACGATCTTTAATATCTACAACGAAAACATACCAAGTTTTTGGCAAAGCACACAATTGAGTAATCTCTGATTGAGCAGGTCCCATAAAAACCATCCCATTATTAATGGCTCTTAAATCTTGCAATAATCTCCATTTACCAGATTTCTTTTTAAGGACAAAAATGAGAGTATTATGGGGAGACACAGAAGGTTGTATATGTCCTTCCGCTAATTGTTGTTTGACCAGGTCATGGGCTACTTGTATCTTTTCTTTAGTCAGGGGCCACTGAGGAACCCATACTGGTCTTTCTGATTTCCAAGTAATATTTATTGTCTCAGTGGCCCTTTCTGAAAATCCAACCCATATCTATCTGTTCCTTGATCTTTTTGTATTGGTGTTGCTATACCTTGTTCTTGCTTTTCTAATCTTTTTCCTTTCCTAAAATCTTGTCTAGCCATAATAGTGGGTGAATTTTGATTGATGTTATTTGTTAATGTCAAACCTAATTGATCTAGGACATCTCATCCTTATAAATTTACGGGAAGATGTTCCAATACATATGGCTGTATAGTTCCTTCACATCCTTCAGGATCCTTCCAATCTAATACCGTTGCACTTTTATGGGGATTAGTCGCCACTCCTAGGCCTCGAAGCGTTTGAGTGGCTTGTTGTAATGGCCAATGTTTTGGCCATTCTTGACGACAGATGATGCTAAGGTCTGCACCTGTATCCAGTAGCCCATTGAATTCATGTCCTTGAATATTTAGTTTTAGCATGGGGCGAGAATATAAATTTAAAGAAAGCATAGCCCAATCTACACCTGTGGAGCCTAATCCTTTGGAACCCCTTTCTACAGCATAACTGTAAAATTTATCATGTGGGCTGGGTATTATTATTAATTGTGCTATTCTATCTCCTGGAGAAATTACTGATATACCCTTTGGAAAACTGGCTATAATTTTTATTTCACCTTCATAATCGGGATCAATTACCCCAGGACTCATCATAAGTCCTTTAGAGTAGAAGAGCTGCATCCCAATAATAAGCCTACTGTTCTTTTGGGAAGAGGTCGTTTCACCCCTGTGGGAATGATTTGAACTCCCATCTCTGGAGTTAGTATTGATCTGGCGGAGGCACAGATGTCCAACCCTGCGCTCCCTCTGGTTTGTCTGATGAGGGATCTGATGAACAATGTGTCGTGGGCACTACACTGATGGGGTTGCTGGTTTCCTCCAGTGCTCCATATATTTGCGGTTTCGGGCCCCAGAGCATTGGGCCCCCCTGTCCATTTTTTGGCAATGGAGCCGGATGCCTTTCTTCATGATATCGTGGATAAACACCTGGTGCTTGTTTGTTTTTTGATAATGAAGTACCCTCTATGGTGGTTTGAGAATGGTATTCATTAGCCCAATGTCTCCCTCTACGTCATTGTGGCCAAATACCCGGTATTCTAGTCCTTTGATACCTAGTTTTGTTAAACCCTCCTCCTATTGGGGAATTCCTTTTAAAAAGTCCTGTTTGTTCACAATTGTAGCATATTCTTGGCCTGTCTTCTAAAGCCTGTTTTACTAAAGCTGCCACAATTTGCCCTTTTTCATTAATGTCTCTGGCATCTAAAGCCTGTTTTATTGCAGCTGCCACGACTTGCTCTTGTTCATTAATGTCTCTACCAAATTTAATAAATGTGTTTAAATCTTCATGTTTCCATGGTCTAATGATACCTCTGCAGCAATGATTCGCTTGGTCATAAGCCAGTTGTTTTAATAATGGCATTGCTTGTTCTATATTTCCAAAAACTCTGTAGCTGTTTCAATAAGCCTATCTACAAATCCAGCGTAAGATTCATTAGCTCCTTGTATTACCTTAGATAATTGACCTTGTAAACCTCCATGTCCTTGTAAAGTCTTCCATGCCCTAACTGCCTCTACAGCAATCTGTGCGTATATGCCAGGATCATATGGAATTTGTTGTTGCTGATCCTCATAAGGTCTCTTTTCTAACAACAAATCTAGATTTCTCTGAGGATAACCAGCTGCTGCATTTCGCCTAGACATCTCTTTGCAAAATTCCTCATTGGCAACCTTCCATAATAGGTATTGACCTCCATTTAGCACAGCTTTACACATATTAGCCCAATCTGCTGGCGTCATGTTCAAGGTGTTAATAGATTCGACCAAGCTTACAATGAAGTGTGCTTGAGGACCATATGTTGTTACAGCCTCTTTTAGCTGCTTCACTATTTTGAAATTTAAAGCATGGTGAATTCGCTGCCCTCCTACCTCAAATACAGGGCATGTTAATACTTGAGATCCTGTCTCAGGATCCGAACTATCAACTGTTGGGGTTGGGGGCCTCCCAGCACATGGAGGTGGCCTTGTTAGTTGGACATTTACATCCTCTGGTGACAGAAAGGTGTTAGTAGCAGTCTCCTTTTTTAACTTTGCCCCTGATTGCTTTTTATGCTCTAAACTTGGTTCCTCTATCTTTGTCTGAACTGAAGGCTTTGGACTAAGCAAACCAGATATGAACGTCCACAATGGCAATGTGCCAACTGGCATAGTCCCTCGGCTGCTCTTTTCTAATCCTTTTAAATCTTCACCATGATGGTTCCATTGTGATATATTTAATGACTCCTCCTTCAAAAGCCATGGGCTACATTTTTGTATTGTATCAACAAATGCCCTGACTGTCCTTGATATTTCTGAGATGCCTCCTTTCTCTAACAATTTATTTAACACTCTTTCAGTTTGTTTTTTTACTAATTTCTGATCCCGTATTTCTATTATAATACAACCCAACAAGATGACGCCAAACAAAACTGAGACAGAATGAATTAAAAAGGGAACAACAAAAAGTCATTATAGCCTTTCTATCCTCCTGACATGTGCATCCGTCCTTTATACCTATCTGTTCCTCAGACGTAAATAGTTTTTTCTCAGATGTGAGTGGTTTTTCTTCCATCCCACTCATCTCCAGGAACAGGCAACTTAAAACAAAAGTGAAGCAAAACAAAGGAGTCATCTTAAAATGGCTACCCATCCTTTCACCTTGCCCACAGGGGCAAGCAGTTTACCTTATCACTTACCCTCAGTCGTTCCCCATGTGAGCCACAAAATGCTGCAGTCTGGCTGGGCATGATTCAGGAGCCACTTGTCAAAAAAAAAAAAAAAACTAACTTTATTTTTAGAACCACACACGGCAAACAAAACAACTCCTCAGGAAAAACCCTCAGAGCCCAACTGCCACTACTGGCTTCCTTGTAAAGTCTCTCTCACACACACAAGCCTCTCCACCTGCCACAATCCTACTGCTCTTGAGGCCGATTGGCTGGGTGGAGCCAAAAAAGTTCCCCAAGGAGCAGCTCCATGGTCTGAAAGGGCAGGGAAACAGCCCAATGAGCATCACCACAGAGGAGCCAATCAGCTAGATGATGCTGAGGTCGCTGTGAGCCAATAATCAGCCGGCAGCTGGAAATTTGCTGGCAGCTGGAAGTTTGCTGGGGCCCCTTCCGCTGTGGCTCTCAACAAATTCCTGTCTCATTTCTCTGTAGCCTATTCAGCACATGTATTTTTATATGCACATATAGTATCCTATCTGTTATCACATGTACATTTTTGTGAGGTGGCTGACTTGGCAGATACAAATTATGAGAAGAGATCACTCCTCCTAAACATTGTTGGAACTGAAAATTCAAAATATGGGTGAGCTTCCTAGTAGAATAACATTATACATAAATCCATTTTCAGTGAAATAAATATTTTTGCATCTGTGGATGACATATATATTTCATGATGAATTTTGATTGGAATACACACTCTACAAATTTTTCAAAATATGAAATATATGAGTCTTATTATACACTCCTTAAAATCATTCATATTCATGTATGTGGATTTATGATCAACTTTTCACAAGATAATTCTCAGAAATATTCATCAACCTGAAATACATATTTGTTACCTAGTACTGAAAGATAACTTCAGTGGATGGTGCATACAAATCCTAATATTTCTACAGTAATACCCAGTTTAATATCAATGCAAGTAGTTTCCTATGGGACATGATGTGTATTTTCCGGTTCATTTTTATTCAACAGTGGTACATTACTATTTTCTCAGTTTATGCACATCATAGGATATATATTTCATCCACAACTTCACAAATTTATAGGCATTTGTTTCAATTTCAATCACTTCCTGCTTCAGAACACATATATTCCTCCAGATTTTTTGACTGGTCTTTTCATGAGACTTCTTTTCAAACACATTATTTTCGATTTCCATAATCACTTTTGAAGCAAAACTCACACATTCTTCTTGATAAACCATAACCCTAATATTACCGTTAGATTTATGACTGGTTATAATGAATGTATGTATATCAATTTAAGATTTCCTTTACATTTTCAGATATTAATTAAATCAATTATTTAAAGTTGGAACCAGTTACATTATTTGTTCACAGTATGGTCTATTCATGCATTATTTCTATATTCATAGACACATGGTACACCTCTTTGTTCCCCCAATACGAATTTATACGTCTTCAAAATATTGCTCCCACTAATGGTGGAAGAAATACTCATGTCACCTAATCTACATATACATTTTATCACAGTAACATTCTGGACACAGAAAACAAAGGTCACTCTTATGATTGTACCAAAGCCTAAAAGGAAAGTGAGCATGCATTACTAAAAACATCCATGTCCAGGTTGCCTAATGCTCTCAAATGTAAATCCTATTGTTGACTATATATTTGTTTCTTCCTAAGATTATATATTCAATCTCAAGCCTGTTGAAAATATCTCATCCTATCCCTCACTTTAAACTTTGCCTGATTTCTTAAAGTCTCTATTGACATCTGCTTTCCTACATATTTTCCCCAGTTCTCATTGTGACTGACTCTTCACATGTGCTGATATTTACATTCACTCTCTACTTGAAAACCTATTGCTAGAGAACTTTTTGTCCAAATCCTATACTCACTCTTGTTTCTAAACCTAGCAACTATCTTCCTAATCCTACGGACTTTCTTTTTTTAATTGGATGTTCTCTTCAACATTCAATCATCCAAGGTACAAGGTCCTATGCCATTGAATATCGATTTATCTGAGACATCTGGGCAGGACATAACTCAAACCTAAGTAACCCACCAAGGGCCCAATGCCCTTCTGGGCTTCAAATTGTACCTAGATTTCTGTTTTCATACTTGTATTTCACCTATATATTCTTGTAAATATCCCAGTCTCCCAATACCATTATTCATCCTTCAGAATGATTCCTAACCAAAATCGAATATGTTATTAACCCTAACCATAGACTTTTCCCTCAATCTAACTTTACACGTGAGCTGGGAGAGTGTGATCAGGAAAGTCTCAGTGGAGAAACCCTGCTTTGGGCCATTTGCTTACCTATTGTTCTGTTGCCCAGAATATCAGGAAGTTCTTTGCCTCAGGTCACCCCTTTGTGAAGCCTGAAGAAAGCTGTTTTCAAACGGAAATGAATGAGCATCACTTGTGGCTCTTTGGGTCAAATGAGTTCTTCAAGCCATGAAGAGGTGCTTGGGTTTTCTCATGACGCCAAATCACATAAAGAATCTATACCTATCAGTCAGTAGTAGTCAGTCAATATTGCTCCTAAAAATGGTGGAGAAATACTCATGTCAAATGATCTACATATATATATATATATATATATATATATATATATATATATATATATATATATATATATATATTAATCACAGAAATATTCTGGGCACAGAATTCAAAGTTCACATTTATGATTGTACCAAAGCCTAAATGGAAAGTGAACATGGATTACTAAAAATATCATGTCCAGGTTGCCTAATGCTCTCAAATGTAAATCCTATTGGTGACTACATATTTGTTTCTTCCTAAGATAATATATTCAACCTCAACCCTGTTGAAAATGTCTAATCCTATCACTCACTATATACTTTGCCTGATTACCTAATGTCTCTATTTATATCTGCTTTCCTACATATTTTCCCAATTTCATCATTGTGACTGACTCTTCACATGTGCTGACATTTAAATTCATTCTCTAACCGAAAACCTATTGCTAAAGAACTTTTGTTGCAAATTCTACATGCACTCTCCTTCCTAATCCTAACTACTATCTTTCTAATCCTACTGACTATCCCTTTTTGACTGGATGTTCTTTTCTACATTCAATCATCCAAGGTACAAGGTCATATGCCATTGTATATCGATTTATCTGAGACATCTGTTCAGAAGTTAATTCAATGCTAAGTATCCCAAGCAAGGGCCCAATGCCCTTCTGGGCTTCAAATCATACTTAGATTTCTGTTTTCATGCATACATTTCACCTCTATATTGTTATAAATATCGCAGGTTCCCAATACCATTATTCACCCAGCAAAATGATTCCTAACCCAAATCGAACCTGTTATTAACCCTAACCATACAGTATTCCCTCAATCTTACTTTACAGAAAAGCAGGGAAAGAGTTGGTCTTATAATACTGGAATATAATGGATCTTCCACCTGGTGATAACCTCAAATGTCCATGGCGAAATGATCCCTGGAGAATATGTAGGCAGCTATGAAGGACCTGAGAGAGCAAAAGGCATCTTCCATGGCAAACGGCTTGGTCAGGATAAAGGGTTGTGTCTGAATCAGCTTCTATTCTTAAAGCAGAGAACATGAGCCAACCCAGGCCTGTGTGTAGATCTGTTCCTGGGAGATTATGATTGATATACAATTCAAACTTGTTAAAGTGTCACAGGAATTAGGGCCAGCCTCCATCTCATGGGAACCTTGGAAGCAACGTTTGGACAAAGTGGTTGCCAAGAGAGTGACCTCATTCAGTTCCTGAAGGAGGAACTAAAAACAGTTCCATCACACTTCAGTGGTGATGGAACTCTCTGAACTTGGGATCCAGGATGCCAGGCACCCATAGCCAGTCCCAGTCCCAGCCCCAGTGGTCTCACTTGTTGGGATTTACAAAGACAGAGTCAGTCTTTCTTGGTACCTACAGATGTGAGGAAGGCCAAATGCAAGAAAGCTCTGAAGCAGAGCTTTTCCTGAGAAAGCAAGTAGAGGCTCACCGCTGGCTCCTGACAACTTCACGGAGTTGGCCAAGGAGACCAGATCTAAGACAGGACAGGCCATTTCGGGGGAACATTATTGGCCCACAAGTCAGAGGACACTCCGGATAGTCACAGACCTACCTGGGCGAAGGAGGTGCCTTTTTTTTTGTGGTTATGAGTTTGTGGTCTTGTGTCATGTTCTTAGAATAGGTAGAAAAGTAGGTTTGTTTAGTTTGGAGTGGACTGTTTCTAATAAGTCGTTTGACAAGGCGAGTGTTTCTATGTCTGTGTATCACATTGTGTCCGGGGTTGTAGACATTAAAAAAAATGCATCAATGGATGTGTCCTATCTAGTAGAAAGCTTCACAGCATTTATCCAGCCAAATTGATGAATGGACTGTAGCTTGCCTTATGGATGGGCAACACCTACTATCTTTCTAAGTTCCTGTTTTCTTCCTGAATTCTGGCCACTCTCCAGAATAAGCCCATGGTTTTGTGTCCAAGATATGTACCCCCTCCAAACTCTGTAACATGGCCATGAACTGGATAGCTGAAGTGAATGGCGAGCATCTCAGAAAACTCAGATATCAGTGTGACCAGGAAAGTCTCAGTGGAGAAACCCTGCTTTGGGCCTTTTGCTTACCTATTGTTCTGTTGCACTGAATGTCAGGAAGGTCTTTGACTCAGGCCATCCCTTTGTGAAGCCTGAAGAAAACAGTTTTCAAATGGAAATGAATGGGTATACCTGTGGCTCTTTGCTTAATTGCTTTGGAAAGGGATTGTCTGAATCAGCCCCTTGGCCCTGAGTGAGGCTGTGGCTTAGATTCTCAACACCTGATGGATTTAAAGAAATTTCCCATGTGTGCATCCCAAACCAAAATGGCCAAAAGAGCAGTCTTTGGGATGAAGTCTGTCGCCTTCCTCTGTAAGGTTCCTGACCTCCATCAAGTGAGAATAGGGATTCTTTGAGTGAAATGAATTTTTCCAACTTACAGAGGCTAGGCTATAGGTGCTTGGGTTTTCCATGACTCCAATTCAAATAAAGATTCTAAACCCCACGGTCAGTTGGCCTCAAATTGGAGAAGTGGACCTGAATTAATGACAGGAGTATTTGATTACTCCAGGTTCACAGCAAGTGTCCAGGCCACCCTGACTTTAGGCAAATGAGAGGAAAGGGAACATATTTTGGACACTGTCTTGGTCTGCGCACCTTATGGAAACCTCCAGCCAGTGGTTATGATGAGTGTCTATATAAAAGAAGATGAGGGCCATATGGGAGTGTTTTGGTTTTAACTGTGGTCATTTGTGTGGTGGTTGGAAGAGATGACTTTGTCCACCTGGGCTTGAACTCTGGTATGATTCCCCTTAGAGACTGAGTTTTAGAACTGACCTCAGAGAAGTATTGCAATAAATAGTGTTGCAATTTTAGGAGGCCATGCATGAGAATCGCCCTTGGAAAATGAGATCTATTCCCAGGATGGCTTTCCACAGAGCTTGGGAAATCTAAGCCACGATATCCCAATATTTTATTCTTAAAGACTTTGCAGCCATACTTGAGATTCCAAACACTCATGGACCTCACATTTTAGACCTCAATGGTCCTGGATTCATGTGACCTTTTGGCCACTCTTTGGAAAGGCTTGCCTGTGAGAGTTCTCCAGAGCTTTCATTTAAATGAGCTTCCTCACCATTTAATGGTTCCTGAATGAATTGAAACCCACAGTGCCTCAAACTTCATCTTTGAAAAATGGTGATATAAATACCATGAAACTTTTGAAATTCCCATGACCAGGTGGCACTGGAGAACCTGTGGATGTCCGGTTGCTGATCATGAGTGTACCAGACAGGGCCTTGATTGACTGGGTTTCGTGATAATGGTGTAGAACAGAGATGCCAATAAGTTGGAGCCTGCTGAGTAGTGAGTGTAGAGCAGTGGACTGTAGGTGTGTGAATAAATATTTTTGGTAGGACCACCCGGATCTGCCATTGGCTTCCAAAGACATGTGACTTGCATGGTGCAGGCAGCAGATCCTTATATGTAAAGGCATCTTGTTATATGGAGAGGTTTCAGGGCAATGTTCAGAATCAGGTTGCTATAGTCAAGGGGAAAACTATTTGGAATAGAAGCATGGTTTGTACATTCTCTTGGAGACCTTGACAAACCACACGTGACAGAACTCCCTCCAGCATTTTGTCCCAGTTCAACTCCTTGTATTTCGTGAAGCCAATGTCAAACTCCCAGTGCAGCAGTAAGAAACACCACTAAAACTGGAGGATGACCAACTGACTTCACAGACAACACGGGGAGACACTTAGCTCCCAGTGGCCACAGTTTACCGACAAAGAGAGAATTCATAACTGCTGTCTCATGTTCATTAGAAAATAAGTAACCATGTCATCCAGGTCACATAAATGCAGACCCAGATTTGATGGGGTCACTACAAATGAAGCTAATTCTCCTAACAATTACATATATTTCATGTGCCCAACCTCAGAGGAAGTTTCTCAAGAAGTCTTTAGGCCAGCACAGCTCCATGTTTGTGGAGTATTTACTCTCTCCCTTACTTTTGGAAACTGTTCTACCACCTCCAGTGTTGTGAACTCCTGAGCATTTTCCATTCCACATATGTATTCACATATTTTCTAACTCCTCTCAACTAATTGTGTCTTACTTGGAGCAATGGTTATGTCAAGGCTTCGTTCTGGAAGAGAGTGGGAAGATTTTTGTGTAGCACATATTTGCATACACATTAGATTCATTTTCCTATTTTCCATTTGAAATACTGAATCCCTGACACTAACCCATACCCTACTAGACTCTGACTACTAATCTTAATATAATGGAGAAAAAGAAACCTAACTAAATAGAAATACAGGCCTTTCATAGGAAGCATGGTGTATGCTTGGATTTGCCTTCTGCTTTATCAAGAGTATGTGTTATAAATCTAGTCAAGTTTTCATTGTAGTATTTTTCCCTGAGCTTTTAAAGTTAACATATATGTAAATTCCTGTCTCTCTTTTTCTGTAGCCTATTGAGTACATGTATTTTTTTAAGCATATATAGTATCCTACCTGGTAACACACGTATATTCTTGTGAGCTCACTGACTTTGGATATAAAAATTGTGAGAAGAGATTACTTCCCCTAAATACTGATGGAACTGAAAATTCAACCTATGGGTGAGCTTCCTAGTGAAAAACATTATACATAAATCCATGTTCAGTAAAATGAATATTTTTGGACATGTGGATGTATTATATTTCGTGATGAATTTCAATTGGCATATATATTGCTAAATATTAATGTGTGTGTGTGTGTGTCTATATATATATATATATACTCTCCAGATTTTCCAAAATATGAAATAAGTGTGTCTTATTATACATTCCCTAAATTCATTCATGTTCCTGTATGAGTCAGTCTTTCTTGGTACCTACAGATGTGAGGAAGGCCAAATGCAAGAAAGCTCTGAAGCGGGGCTATTCCTGGGAAAGCAGGTAGTGGCTCACCGCTGGCTCCTGACAACTTCACAGAGTTGGCCAAGGAGACCAGATCTGAGACAGGACAGGCCATTTTGGGGGAACATAGTATGGCCCAAAAGTCAGAGGACACTCCGGATAGTCACAGACCTACTTGGGGGAAGGAGGTGCCTTTGTGGGTGTGGGTGTGGGTTTGTGGTTTTGTCTAATGTTCTGAGAATAGGTAAGAAAGGCGGTTTGTTTACTTTGGAGTGAACTGATTCTAGTAAGTCATTTGACACGGCGAGTGTTTCTAGGTCTGTGTATCCCACCGTGTATGTGGTTGTAGACTTTAGAAAACAGAAAGCTTCAATTGATGTGTCCTGTGTAGTAGAAAGCTTCCCAGCATTCATACTTCCCAATTTATGAATGGACTGCGGCTTGCCTTATCAATGAGCAACCCCTGATATCTTACTAAGTTTCTGGTTTTTTTTCTGAATCCTGGCCACTCTCCAGAATAGGCTCATGATATTGTTTCCAAGATATGTACCACCTCTAAACTCAGTGACATGGCCATGTACTTGATAGCTGAAGGGAATGGCGAGCGTCCCAGAAAACTCAGATATCTGTGATCAGGAAAAGTCTCAGTGGAGAAACACTGCTTTGGGCCTTTTGCTTACCTATTTTTCTGTTGCCCTGAATGTCAGGATGATCTTTGCCTCAGGCCACCCATTGGGAAGCATAAAGAAAACAGTTTTCAAATGCAAATGAATGGGCATCACATGTGGCTCTTTGCTTAATTGCTTTGGAAAGGAATGTGTCTGAATCAGGCTATAGGTCCTCTGTGAGGCTGTGGCTTAGATTCTCAGCACCTGATGCATCTAAAGAAAGATCCCATGTGTGCATCATAAACTACATTGGCTAAAAGAGCATTCATTGTGGAAGAATTCTCTCGCCTTTCTCTGTAAGGTTCCTGACCTCCATCAAGTAAGAATACGAACCTTTGGTTCAAATAAGATCTTCAAAGCCCTGCAGAAACTAGCCCATAGGTGCTTGGGTTTCAACTGAATCCAAATCACATGAAGAATCTATACCTGGTGCTGGGGATGTGGCTCACGCCCTAGCGTGCTCGCCTGGCATGCGTGCGGCCCGGGTTCGATCCTCAGCACCACATACAGACAAAGATGTTGTGTTCGCCAAATACTAAAAAAGAAAAGTATTAAAATTCTCTCTCTCTCCCCGTCTTTTCACTCTCTCACTCTTTCTAAAAAAAAAAAAAAAAAGAATCTATACCTGACAGTCAGTAGGCCTCATATTGGAGAAGCAGAGCAGTATTAACAGCAGGCCTATTTGATCATTCCTGGTTCCCAAGATGGGTGTCCAGGCCAACATGTCTTTATGCAAATGAGGGGCAAGGGAGGTTATTTTGGACACTGTCTTGTGCTGCACCCCTCATGGAAAACTCCAGCCAGAGGTTATGATGAGTGTCTGTATGGACGAAGATGAGGGCCATGTGGGAGTGTTTTGGTTTAAATTGTGGTCATTTGTGTGACAGTTGGAACAGATGCCTGGGTCCACCTGGACTTGAACTCTGGTGTGATTCCCCTTAGAGAATGAGTTCTGGAACAGACCTCAGAGAAGTACTGGCATAAATTGTGTTGGGATTTTATGAGGCCACGCATGAGAGTCACCCTTGGAAACTGAGATCTTGGCCCAGGGAGGCTTTTCCCAGAGCACTTGGAATCTCAGCCAGGATATCACATGATTTTATTCTGAAAAACTTGGCAGCCATAATTGAGAGTCAAAACACACATGGACATCACATTGTAGACCTCAATGGGCCTGGATTCATGTGACATTTTGGCCACTGTTTGGGAACCTTCCTGTGAGGGTTCTCCAGAGATTTCATTGAAATGAGCTTCCTCACCATTTAATGGTTCCAGAATAAATTGAAACCCACAGTGCCTCCAACTTCCTCCTTGAAAAGTGGCTAGATAAATACCATGAAATTTTTAAAATTCCCATGACCAGGTGGCACTGGAGAATCTTTGGATATCCTGAGGATGATCATGAGTATACCAGTCAGTGCCTTGATTGACTGGTTTTTATGAAGATGGTGCCGAACAGAGATGCCAAGAAGTTGAAGCCTGCTGAGGAGTGGGCATAGAGCAGTGGTGGGCAGGTGTGTGATAAAACATCTGTGGTGGGGCCATGTGGATCTCCCATTGGCTTCCAAATGCCTTGTGACAGACATGGTGCAGCCAGCAGTCCCTTCTATGTAAAGGCATCTTGTTATATGGAGAGGTTTCAGGGCAATGTTTAGAATCGGGTTGCCATGGTCATGGGGGCAAGCTATGTGGAATATAAGCCTGGTTGATGCATTCTTCTGCAGACCCTGACCTACCACAGGTGACAGATCTCCCTCACGCACTGGGTAACAGTTGAATTCTTTGTATTTCGTGAAGCAAATACAAAAATTCCATTTCAGCAGCAAGAAACACCACAAAAAGTGAAGGATGCCCAAATGGCTTCACAGTCCACATGTGGATACACTTAGCCCCCCGTGGCCACAGTTTACCCTAAAAGAGAGAATTCAACATTGCTGCCTCATGTTCATTGGAAAATAAGAAACCATGACCTCCAAGTCACATAGATGCAGACCCAGATTTGATGGTCTCACTACAAAGAAAGCTAAAATTCCCAACAACAACATATATTTCAAGTGCCCAACGTCAGAGGCAGATTCTCAAGAAGTCTTTAGGCCAGCAGAGCTCCATGGTTGTGGAGTGTTTACCCTGTCCCTTACTTTTGGAATCTCAGAAGGGAGGAAGATACACCAAGCCAATTGACGGCTCCTTTTGAAAAAATTGTACCACCAATGACATCATCAGCAAATATAACCCAACACTACCACAAGTTGCTGCACAAACAGATAGTTTACAATGCATACATGTGAGTTCACAATGTGTCCAGGCAAGTTCTGCAAGCAGTTCAGTGATGGCTATTGCAGAAGCTGTAGATTGGTTTTATCTTTGATTTCACCAGCACTGTGACGAAGATAGAAATTCTGGCAATAATGGCTAAAGAAAAAATTATGTAACATTCCAGAAAACACTGAAAGAAAACAATTTTCTTAACAATTTACATTGTCTTGGAGAGAATTATTAAATATAATGAAAAGGAAATGTGAAAGAAAACAAACAGATCTGTTAACCTCCTTTTTTGTTCACATTTTAAAACAATCCTCAACAGCTGTTTACCCAATTTAAATTAAACCATTTAAATAATGTGAATAAAAAAATATTTGGATCAATTTTTTCATGAGCCCTCATCATATATGATATATGGACATATGAACATTCAAACATATAACACAAAACACAAGTGTGCACACATAATATAATACATACAACACATAACCTAATAGTAAAGGCCTTATAACTTTTTACATGTGAAATCTCCATTGCAATGTTTAAAAACTCTATTGTCAAAAAATAGAACTGATCACCAAAACATTAAACTAGGTATGTATGAGCTCAAAAAAACAAAATAAAATGTGGGAAAAGGCAATAATAAAATAGATATTGAAAAAAGCATCCTGGTTCTATCTTAGATGTAAGGGTAGCCAAACTGGAATTTTGGATATCAGCTGATATGAACTTGAGTCAAATCATCTTCTTTTTGTTCTGTAGAAATCGCTTCAGTTAATCTCTCTGGAATCCAAATCGGCTGTTGTTCTCTCTGTGGAAACACACAAACAGGCCCCTGGCTCCAGACAATCATTGGGTCAGGACCTTGGTTAATCTCTCTGGAATCCAAATCGGCTACTGTTTTTCCTGTGGAAACAGACAAACAGACCCCCGACTCCAGACAATTACTGGGTCAGGACCTTTCCATTGTCCTGTTAGAATATCTTTCCAAAGAACCTTGGGCTTATGCACATTTTTTGGACACATATGCCTTTCCCCAGCACTAAGTCTTGATGAATCCAAATTTTAAAAGTTTAGAATAAAAAGGGTTATTTTAAGTTTGTCTTTGGGGAATATATACCCTTTCCCAATTGCGTCTTTTTTGCTTTAATAAGTACTTTTTAATAGTTTGATGAGCTTTTTCAACTATGCCTTGTCCCTGTGGATTGTATGGGATTAATGTTATATGAGTAATGCCAAATGATGACCAAAATTGTTTAAAAGAGGTAGAAGTATAACCAGGGGCATTATCTGTTTTTAACTGTTTGGGAACGCCCACAGTGGCAAAATTTTGTAAGCAATGAGTGATAATATCTTTAGTTTTTTCTCCGGCATGAAGGGTGCCCATCAAAAATCCAGAAGAAGTATCAACTGTAACATACAAATATTTTAATTTTCCAAATCCTGGCAAGTGTGTGATGTCCATCGGCCAAATATGATTAGGTATCAATCCTCTAGGATTGACTCCAAGATTAACTTGTGGTAAAAAGGTCACACAATTTTGACATTGTTTTATTATTTGTCTAGCTTTTTCCTTAGTTATTTTAGAAGGCTTTTGTAAGGTATTAGCTTTGACATGGAACTTTTTACGAAAATTTATAGCTTCTTCTAGTGTAGAGAAAATATGTATGTCATGTGTACTTTTATTTGCTAAATCATTGCCCAAACTGATGGCTCCAGGCAATCCTGTATGTGCCCTGATATGTCCTATGAAGAATGGATCTTTTCTGTCCCAGATTATACTTTGTATAGTGGAAAGCAAGGAGAAAACAGTAGAGGAATGGGAAATCCTACCAGCATCTTCAAGGCATACTATAGCATTAACTATATGCTGACTATCAAAAATAAATTAAATACAGAATCTTTAAACATCACAAAAGCTTGTAATACTGCATTAAGCTCTACATTTTGAGCTGATTGTTTGGGTACTAGAAATGTAAAAGTTTGATCAGGTGTAACTATTGCTGCTGTACCATTATTTGATCCATCAGTAAATATATTTGGAGCATTCATGATAGGTGTTTTTCTTGTCAATTTTGGAAAAATTAGAGGATGCGATGACCAAAAAGACAATAAAGGATTAGATGGTAAGTGATTATGAAATGAAACATTAGATTTGCACATGATTATTGCCCAAGTATTTAACTCATTAACTAACTCATCAATTTGATTCAGAGTATGTGGAGTAATAATTTTATTGGGAGCAATCCCAAGCACTCACTTTGCTGCTTTTATTCCTTTGGGTATTAATTGTCCTATAGCCTCAGGGTACCTAGTAAGAATAGTGTTAGGAGAATAAGATAAATGTATCTATAATAATGGACCTTCTTGCAAAAATACTCCTGTAGGAATATTTTTTGTTGGTAGACAATAAATAATAAAGGCAAACTTATATCAATTCTATCCAATTGCATATTTTCCATATATGTTTCAATGATTTTTAATGCCTTTCTTGCTTCAGGCGTTAACATGTACCGTGAATTGGGATATGATGGACCTTTTAGGATATCAAATAAATATCCCAACTCTCCTGTTGGTATACCTAGATAAGGCCTTATCCAATTTATGTCTCCTAATAACTTTTGAAAGTCGTTATGTGATTTGAGTTGATCTACTTGTATTTGAATTTTTGGTGGCGGTACATGGTTGAGGATAATAGAACACCTAAATAATTAATTGGAAAATTTAATTGTACTTTATCTATTGCTATATCTAGATTATTTTTTAATAAGTTTGTAAGTGTGGCATAACATTCTAGCAATGTGTTTTTAGCTTTGTGTGCTAATAATACATCATCCATATAGTGAAATATTTGTAGTTCAGGATTTTGATTTCTAAGTGGCTTGATTACTTTGTTAAAATAAATTTGACACATTGTTGGGCTGTTAGCCATCCCTTGAGGCAGTACTTTCCATTCATATCTCTGATCAGAACCTTCATGATTCAGTGCAGGGATAGTAAATGCAAAACGTGGACTATCCTCAGGATGAATTGGAATTGAAAAAAAAAAAAACCTTTAATATATATAAGTAATTTTGTTAAACCCTCCTCCTATGGGCAATTCCTTTTAAAATGTCCTGTTTGTTCACAATTGTAGCATGTTCTTGGCCTGGCATCTAATGCCTGTTTTAGTGCAGCTGCCACAATTTGCCCTTCTTCATTAATGTCTCTGGCATCTAAAGCCTGTTTTACTGCAGTTGCCACGACTTGCTCTTGTTCATTAATGTCTCTACATAATTTAATATATGTGTTTAAATCTTCATGTTTCCATGGTCTAATTATATCTCTGCACCAACTATTCGCTTGCTCATAAGCCAGTTTTTTTAGTAATAGCATTGCTTGTTCTGTTTTCCCAGAACCTCTGGTACCTGTTTGAATAAGCCTATCGACAAATTCAGCATAAAGTTAATTAGCTCCTTGTATTACTTTAGATAATTGACCTTGTAAACCTCCAAGTCCTTGTAAAGTCTTCCATGACTTAAATGCATCTACAGCAATTTATGCACATACACCAGAATCATATGCAATTTGTTGCTGCTGATCCTCATAAGGTCCCTTTCCTAACAACATATCTAGATTTCTCTGAGGATAACCAGCTGCTGCATTTCGCATAGCCATCTCCTTGCAAAATTCCTCATTGTCAACCTTCCATAACAGGTATTGTCCTCCATTTAGCACAACGTTACACATATTAGCGCAATCCGCTGGCTTCATGTTCAAGTTGTTAATGGTTTCGACCATGCTTACAGTGAAGGGTGCTTGAGGACCATAGGTTGTTACAGCCTCTTTTATCTGCTTCACTGTTTTGAAATTTAAAGCATGGTAAACTCGCTGCCCTCCTACCTCAAATATAGGGCATGTTAATATTTGAGATCTTGTCTCAGGATCCCAACTATCAACTGTGGGGGTTGGGGGCTTCCCAGCATATGGAGGTGGCCTTGTTAGTTGGACACTTACGTCCTCTGGTGATAGAAAAGTATTAGTAGCAGTCTCCTGTAGAGGTGGTTCTGTTGGTTGGACACTTACACCCTCTGGTGATAGAAAGGTGTTAGTAGTAGTCTCCTGTTGTAAATTTCCCCCTGATGGCTTTTACTGTTTTACACTTTCTTTCTCTGTCTGACTAGCTTGAGAGGCCTTCTCTTTTACATGATTTTTTTCCTCTGTCTGACTGGTTCGAGAGACCTTCTCTTTTACTTGAATTTTTTCCTCTGTCTGACTAACTTGAGAGACCTTCTCTTTTACTTGAATCAATATGTCTTCTCCTTCCTCTACCATTGTCTGAACTGAAGGCTTTTGACTAAACAAACAAGATACGAAAGTCCACAATGGCAATGTGCCAACTGGCAGAGTCCCTGGGCTTTTCTTTTCTATTCTTTTTAAATCTTCACCATGATGGTTCCATTGTGATATATTTAACAACTCCTCCTTAAAAAGCCATGGGCTACATTTTTGTATTGTATCAACGTATGCCCTGACTGCTCTTAATTTTACTGGGATGCCTCCTTCCTCTAACAATTTACTTAACACTTTTTCAGTTTGTTTTTTTTTTCTAATTTCTGATGCCATATTTCTACTATAATACAACCCAACAAGATAACACCAAACAAAACAGAGATAGAATGAAATAAAAATGGAAAAACAAAATATCATTATAGCCTTTCTCTCTATCTGTTCCTCAGACACAAATAGTTTTTCCTCAGATGTGAGCGGTTTTTCTTCCGTCTCACTCGTCTCCAGGGACAGGCAATTTAAAGCAAATGTGAAGCAAAACAAAAGAGGAATCTTAAAATGGCTACCCATCCTCTTGTCCTGCCCTCAGGGGCAAGCAGTTTACCTTATCAGTTACCCTCAGTCGCTCCCCATGCGAGCCACCAAATGCTGCAGTCTGGCTGGGCACAATCAGGAGCCACTTTTCAAAAGAAAGCAACTTTATTTTTAGAACCACACACGCCAAGCAAAAGAGCCTCTCAGGAAAAACCCTCAGAGCCCCAACTGTCACCACCGGCTTCCCACAAGCCTTTCCCTCCCACACAAGCCTCTCTCCTCTTCCCACAATCCTCCTGCTCTTGAGGCCGATTGGCTGGGTCACGTGTGGAGTCAAAAAAGTCCCCCAATGAGCAGCTCTGTGATCTGAAAAGGCAGGGAAGCAGCCCAATGAGCATCACCGCAGAGGAGCCAATCAGCTAGATGTTGCTGGGGCCGCTGGGAGCCAAATATCAGCTGGCAGTCTGAAAGGGTGGGGAAACAGCTCAATGAGCATCTCCAATGAGCATCACCGCAGAGGAGCCAATCAGCTAGATGTTGCTGGGGCCACTGTGAGCCAATCATCAGCCGGCAGCTGAAAGTTTGCAGGCAGCTGGAAGTTTGCTGGGCCCCTTAGGCTGCAGCTATGAACAGGAGTTGTATGCACCATTCACTGAAGGTAGTTTTCAGTACTAGGAAACAAATATGTATTTCAGGTGGATGAATATTTCTGACAATAATCTGGTGAAAAGTTGATTATAAATCCACATACTTGAACATGAATGAATTTAGGGAGTGCAAATAAGACATATATATTTCATATTTTGAAAAATCTGTAGAGTGTGTGTGTATACACACACACACACACACACACACACACACACACACAGATATTAAAATGCAGCAACATATATGCCAATCGAAATTCACCACGAAATACACATCATTCACAGATCCAAACATATTCAATTTACTTTACAGGGATTTATGTATAATGTTGTTCTACTAGGAGGCTCTCCCATAGTTTGAATTTCAGTTCCAACAGCGTTTACGAGGAGTGATCCCTTCTCAAAATTTTTATCTGCCAAGTCAGCCACCTCACAAGAATGTAGGTGTGATACCAGCTGGGATTTGATATGTGCATATAAAAATACATGTGCTGAATAGGCTACACACAAAGGGAGACAGGAATTCACATATTTGTTAACTTTAAAAACACATGGATATCTAATTCAATTAAAAATAGACTGGATTTATAACACCTAACCTTTATCATGCAAAAGGCAAGTTCAAGAATACACCATTCCTCTTCTGAACTGCTTGTATTTCAATTCTGATTTGGTTACTTTTCTGCATCATATTAGAATTAGTAGTCAGAGTGTAGTAGGGTATAAGTTAGTGTCAGGGATTCAGTATTTCAAATGGAAAATTGGAAAATGAATCCAATGTGTATGCAATATGTGTTACACAAATAACTTCCCACTCTAATTCAGAAAATGGCTTGACATAACCTTCGCCCAAAGAAAGACAAAATTAGAGGAGAAGAGTCAGAAAATCTGTAAATACATATATGGAATGGAAAATTCTCAGAAGTTTAAAACTTTTGAGGCTTTAGAGGAGCTTCCAAAACTTAGGGACAGGGTAAAACTCCACAAACATGGAACTCTACTGGCCTAAAGACTTCTGGAGATACTGACAATGAGGTTGGGCACTTGAAATATACATTGTTGTCAGGAGCTTTAGCTTCCTTTTTAGTGAGAACATCAAAGCTGAGTCTGCATCTATGTGACCTGGAGGACATGGTTTCCTATTTTTCAATGAACATGAGGCAGCAGTGTTGAATTTTCTCTTTGTAGCTAAACTGTGACCACTTAGGGCTAAGTGTCTCCCCATGTGGACTTGAAAGCCATTTGGTCATCCTCCAGTGTTCGTGTTATTTCTTGCTCCTGCACTGGGTGTTTTGTATTTGCTTCAAGGCATATAAGGAGTTCAACTGAGACACAGTCCTGGAGGGTGTCCTGTAATATGTGGGGGGTCAGGGTCTGCAGGAGAATGCAACAACCAGGCTTCTATCCAACATTGCTTGCCCCCTTGATCATAGCAACCAGATTGTGAACATTGCCCTGAAAACTCTCTATGTAACAATATGCCTTTATATACAAGGGTGTGCTGGCTGCACCATGTCATTCACAAGCCATTTGGAGCCAGTGTAAGATCCACATGACCCCACCACAGATGTTTTATCACACACCTGCACACCACTGCTCTAGGCCTACTACTCAGAAAGCTCCAACTTACTGACATCTCAGTTCTACACCATTTTCATGAAACACAGTCAATCAAGGCACTGTCTGGTACCCTCATGATCAGCAACAGGACATCCTAAGGTTCTCCAGTGCCACCTGGTCATGGAAATTTCAAAAATGAAGTTTTTGAAATTTCATAAATGAAGTTGAAGGCACTGTGGGTTTCAATTCATTCAGGAACCATTAAATGATGAGGAAGCTCATTTCAATGAAAGCTCTGGAGAACTCTCAGAGACAAGGCTTCCCAAAGAGTAGGCAAAAGGTCACATTGTGGTCTACAATGTGAGGTCCATGTGTGTTTTTACTCTCAACTACGGCTGCCAATCTTTCAGAATAAAATCATGGCATATCTTGGATGAGATTCCCAGTGCTCTGTGGAAAGCCCCCCTGGGCGTAGATCTCAGTTTCCAAGGACGACTCTCATGGGTGGACTCCTAAAATCCAAACACAATACATGGCAATACTTCTCTGAGGTCAGTTACAGAACACAGTCTCTAAGGGGAATCACACCTGAGTTCAATCCTAGGTGGACCCAGTCATCTCTTCCAAACGCCAAACAAATGACCACAATTAAAACCAAAACACTCCCACATGGCCCTTATCTTCTTCCAATAGACACACATAATATCCATTGGCTGGGGGTTTTCATGAGGGGCGCTGTGCAAGACAGTGTCCAAAATAAACTTCCTTGCCCCTCATTTGCCTAAAGTCAGGGTGTCCTGGACACCCTTCCTGTTAACCATGAGTGATCAAATAGGACTGCTGTTAATACTGTTCCAATTCCCCAATTTGAGGCCTACTGGCTCTGGGGTTTAGATTATTTATGTGAATTGGAGTTATGAGAAAACCCACGCATCTCTGGGCTAGCCTCTGCAGGGCTTTGAAGAACTCATTTGACCGAAAGATCCCGATTCACAATTGATAAAGGTCAGGATCCTTAGAGGAAGGCGAGAGACTTCATCCACAATGACTGTTCTTTTGGCTATTTTGGTTTTGGATACAGAAGAGATTTTTCTTTAGATCCCTCAGGTGCTGAAAATCTAACCACAGCATCACAGAGGGCAAAGAGGCTTATTCAGACCCATCCCATTTCAAAGCAATTAAGCAAAGAGCCACAGGTGATGCCCATTCATTACAATTTGAAAACTGTTTGCTTCAGCCTTCACCAAGGGGTGGCCTGAGGCAAAGACCTTCCTGACATTCAGGGCAACAGAACAATAGGTAAGCAAAAGGCCCAAAGCAGGGTTTCCCACTGAGACTCTTCTGGTCACGCTGGTATCTGAGTTTTCTGAGATGCTCGCCATTTCCTTCAGCTATCCAGTACATGGCCATGTCACAGAGTTTGGTGGTGGTACATATCTTGAACACAAAACCATTTGCCCATTCTGGACAGTGCCCACAATTCAGGAAGAAAACAGAAACTTAAGGAGATAGGAGGTGTTGCCAATCGAAAAGTCAAACCGCAGTCCATTCACAAATTGGGCAGAATGAATGCTGGGAAGCTTTCTACTAGACAGGACACATCCATTGATACATTCTCTTTTCTAATGTCGACAACCACGGACACAGTGGGATACACAGACCTAGAAACACTCGCCTTGTCAAATGACTTACTAGAAATAGTCCACTTCAAACCAAACAAACTGCTTTTCCTATCAATTCTCAGAACATGTGACAAAGCCACAAACACACACCCACACCCACAAAGGCAACTTCTTTACCCAAGAAGGTCTGTGAATATCCGGAGTGTCCTCTGACTGGTTGGCCATTATTTGTTCCCCCAAAATGGCCTGTCCTGTCTCAGATCTGGTCTCCTTGGCCAACACTGTGAAGTTGTCAGGAGCCAGGGGTGAGCCACTACCTGCTTTTTCATGAAAGACCCCTCTTCAGAGCTTTCCTGGCATTTGGCCATCATCATATCAGTAGGTACCAAAAAAGACTTACTCTGTTCTTGGTAAATCCAAATAAGTTAGCCCACTGGGACTGTGACTGGGACTGTCTCTGGATGCCAGGCTTCTTGGATCCCAAGTTCAGAGAGCTCCATCACCAATAAATTAGTTCACTTCCTTCAGGAACTGAATTATGACACTACCTTGGCAACCACTTTGTTTTAACAGTAGCTTCGAAGGGTCTCATGTGATGGAGGCTGCCTCTACTTCCTGTGACAGTTTCACAAGTTAAAATGGTATATCAACCATAGGCACTTGGGAACAGCTCACCATACAAGCCTCGTTTGGTCCGTCTTCTCTACATAAAGAAGAAAGTGGCTGATTCAGACAAATCCCTTCATTCTGAGCAGGTTGTTTGCCATGGAAGATGACTTTTGCTCTCTCAGGTCCTAAATAGCTGCATACATCTTCTCCAGGGATCATTTCTGCATGGACCTTGAGGTTCTCTGCCGGTGGAAGATCCCCTCTATTTCTGTATTGTAAGACAAACTCTGTCCCTGCTCTTCTGTATAGTTAGATTGAGGGAAAAGTGTATGGTAAGGCTTAATAACAGGTTCGATTTGGCTTAGGAATCATTCTGATTGATGAATAATGGTATTGGGTACCTGTGATATTTACAAGAATATACAAGTGAAATATAAGTATGAAAACAGAAATCTAGGTAAGATATGAAGCCCAGAAGAGCATTAGGCTCTTGATTGGGATACTTAGCTTTGAATTTTATTCTGCACAGATGTGTCAGATAAATCGATATACCATGGCATAGGACCTTGTACCTTGGATGATTGAATGTTGAAGAGAACATCCAGTCAAACAGGGATAGTCGGTATTATTAGAAAGATAGTTGGTAGGTTTAGGAAGAAGGGTGAGTATAGGATTGGCAGCAAAAGTTCTTCAGCAATTGGGTTTCAGATAGAGAGTGAATGTAAAAGTTAGTATATGTGAAGAGTCAGTCACAATGATGAACTGGGGAAAATATATAGGAAAGCAGATATGAATACAGACATTATGAAATCAGGCAAAGTATAAAGTCAGTGATAGGATTAGGCATTTTTAACAGGGTTGTTGTTGAATATATAATCTAAGGAAGAAACAAATATGTACTCAACAATAGGATTGACATTTGAGAGCATTAGGCAACCTGCACATAGATGTTTTTAGTAATCCACGCTCACTTTCCATTTAGGCTTTCGTACAATCAAAGTGTGACCTTTGCTTTTTTGTCGAGAATATTACTGTGATAAAATGTATATGGACATCAGGTGACATGAGTATTTCTTCCACCAATTCTGTGAGCAATATTTTGAAGACGTATAAATAAGTGTTGGGTGTAAAATTAGGTGTACCTGGAGTCTTTGGATATAGAGATAATGCATGAATAGACTATCCTGAGAATAAATAATATAACTGGTTCCAACTTTAAATAATTTTTTGAATTGATATCTGAAAATATACAGAAAATCTTATATTGCTATACAATCATTCATTCCATCCTGTTACATTCTAATGGTAATATGAGTGTTATGGTTTATCATGAAGAGTGTGTGAGTTTTGCTTCAAAAGTGATTGTGGAAGTCAAAAATAATGTGTTTGGCAAGAAGTCTCATGAAAAGACCAGTCAAGAGACCTGGAGGAATAAATGTGTTCTGAAGAAGGAATTGATTAAACATGAAAAAAAATTCTTATAAATTTGTGAAACTCTGGATGAAATATATATACTATGATATATATATATATATATATATATATATATATATATATATATATATATATATATATATATATATATATTTGAATATATGTAGAATACATAGGTAAAATATATGTATGAAAACAGAAATCTAAGTAAGATTTGAAGCCCAGAAGGGCATTGGTCCCTTGATTGGGACTACTTAGCTTTGAATTACTTTCTGCAAAGTTGTCTCAGATAAATCCATATACAATGACATAGGACCTTGTACCTTGGATGATTGAATGTAGAAGCGAACATCCAGTCAAAAAGGGATAGTTGGTAGTGAAAGTTTAATAAAATAGGTACTTGTCACTTCCTGTGTTTCTGTATGCTTAATAAAACACTGTTGAAATCTTGAGAATTGTTTGCTAATCTTGTTCCCAGAATGTGCTGTCCCCATCTGCCAAACTGCAGATTGTACTCCCTCACCCGGTTAAGCGCTAACTGCCCACTGACCCTTACCCATCAATAAACTTCCCTCCCTGCCCTCTCCAAGAAAAGCATATATGCTCTGCTGAAGCTGTTCTCAAAACTCTCTGCTCTATTCAAGTGAACTCTGAGCCCCAGCATGCTGGACCCCCAGTAAATCCTTTGCTGTTGCATGTTAAAGTCTCTTGGTTGTCCCTTCCTCTGACACTAGCCCGACCTTTACATATGGAGGTTCCACAGAGATCAAGCAGCGGTGGACGAGAGACCCCAATGGACCCCCCTCAGATAAGTAAGGCGCCTCTTTCTGGTTTCAGGTTTCATGTTAGGGTTTGGCAAAATGGCTGTCAATGAAGAGTGTGAGCTCTCTCTGATGGTGGCTGACAGTCGTGTTACAGAACCACAGGCCACGTCCCTGGAGGACGCCTGAGAGGACTCGGGAAATTGAGGAACAATAGTCTCCTTGACTCAGTGATATTTTGTTTCGGATTCAGTATTGCCAGTCCATCGGATTTTGCCGGCTACTCAGTCATGGTCTCAGTGTTGAATGTCCATTGCCTGTCTTTATTGTCTTGTCTTGCCTGTGTCATGTGTCTTGCTTTCACTGTTTGTGTATCTCTCATTATGGAACAGAGCACTTCAATGCCTCTGTCCCTGACCCTTGATCACTATACCAAAGTCCGTTTAAGGGCTCAGAATCTCTTTATTTCAGTAAAGCCCCGGATGTGGTAGACTCTGTACCTCAGAATGGCCCACCTTTGGAGTCGGATGGCCCCTAGAAGGATCTTTCTACTTCCCACTAATTTATAATTCAGAGATATTGTCTTTCAGCCGTGGCCAGATAGTCATCTGGATCAACAGCCATATATTTTAATTCAGCAGGACCTCTGCAAATTTCCTCCTCAATGGGTCAAGCCTTTCCTTGCCCCTGCCCCCGCAATGACTCCTTCCCCCAGGAACTCACAAACACTCTGCTCCTCCTCCTCCTCCACACTCTGTTTTCCCTGTGTCACCAGATTTGAGTCTACTGGACTCTCCTCCCCCTCCTTATCCCCTGCCCTCATCCTCTAACCCCCAACACCCTCTAAGTGATACCCCTGCTGCTGACTGAGCCTCTCCTCCATTGAAGGAAGCTAAGCCGGCCCAGCGCCCTCCAGGTAATTCCCCTGCAGCACACACAGCACCTCCTCCCATGGAGGAAGCTGGCCCTGCTAAAGGAACTCGCTGGCGGTGAATGATTGAAAACCCTGGAACTCTTGGGATGCCTCCCCTTCGACCCTATGGACCAATGATTGACAATGGCCATTGAGGGAAAATTCAAGCCTACCAGTATTGGCCGTTCTTCTCTTCAGACCTATGTAACTTAAAAAATAGCAATCCCCCTTTTACCGAGGACCCCACCCGGCTCTCAGGTGTGGTTGAGTCATTGATGTTTTCACACCAGCCTACTTCGGATGACAGCCAACAACTGCTAGGGACTTTCTTCATGACAGAGGAAAAAAAGGGAATTCTCCAGGAAGCTAAAAAAAAATCCTTGGACCAGGTTTGCATCCGACACAACTTACCAACATAATCAAAGCCGGCTTTCCCTTGAACCGACCCAACTGGGACCCCAACACCTTTGAAGGTAGGGAGCATCTGTCCACTTATCGCCGGGCTCTCATAGTGGGTCTCCGAGCAGCCGCTAGTGACCAACTAATTTGGCCAAGGTAAGAGAGATTATCAGGGGCCTGACGAATCTCCCTCTATGTTTCTAGAGAGAATTATGGAGGCATATAGGAGCTATAATCCTTTTTATCGTCAGGCAGAGAATCAAAAGGCATCTGTCACGATGGCCTTATTGGGCAAACTGCCCTGGATATTAAAACAAAGTTACAAAGCTTAGATTGATAACAAGATATGACTTTGAGAGATTTAGTCAGAGAAGCTGAGAAGGTATACTATAAGAGAGAAACTGAGGAAGAGAAGGGAGCAAATGGAGGATAAAAGAAACAAAAGGCAGAGTAAGGCGTTGACTAAGGTCCAGGTCACAACAACAAATAGGCCAAAAATTAAGAAACAGGGAGACAAGAAGGTATACATTGGCCCACGACAGAGGCCACCCTTGGCCTCAGATCAATGTGCCTACTCAAACAAAAAGGACACTGGGCCAAAATTGACATAGAAAGCGACAGCCACGCCAGCCAGCCATTCTGACTCTGGAGGATGACTAAGAAAGTCGGGGCTCAGATCCCCTCCCCGAGCTCAGAGTAACTTTTGAAGTGGAGGGGACCCCAGTAAACTTTGAAGTGGATACAGGGGCAATATACTGAGCCCATAAGGCCACATTGGGCCCTCTATCAAATAAAAAATCTCTATTTCAAGGGGCTAATGGCAGTAAATATCGGGCTTGGACAACTAAGAGGACCATGGACCTGGGAAAAGGAAAAATCCATCACTCCTTCCTAGTAGTCCCAGAATGCCTGGCCCCATTGATCGGCGGAGATCTGCTCACCAAGCTCTGGGCCAAAATAAATTTTAACCCTGAAGGCCCTTAAGTGGAATTTCTAAATCTTTCAGTAAAAACTCCAAGAGCCACGGCTCTAACTATGTCAGTAGAAAATGTACATCAACTCACTCACCTTGGTTCAAAGAAACTGCAGGCATTCCTGAAGGATCAAGAACAGAGTTTTCCACTAACAGACTCACAGTGAAGAAAATAACTGAATGGGTAACAAAAGCCTGTTGGGTTCATCAATTGGTAAATGCTTACCCTTCCAAGCTTCCTGTATGAAAGCACATACGAGGAACCAAACCAGGACAATACTGGGAAGTGGACATTACTGAAATAAAGCCAGCAAGGTATGGACTTAAATATCTCCTAGTCTTTGTAGATACATTTTCAGGATGCATTGAAGCATTCCCCACAAAAAAAAGAAAAAAAAAAAAGAAAAGAAATAGCGCAAATTTTGGTCAAGAATATCCTAGAAGATATTTTTCCAAGATACAGCCTGCCTAAGTTAATAGGGTCTGATAATGGACCGGCGTTCATGGCCCAGGTAAGTCAGGGGTTAGCCAGGACCCTGGGGATTAATTGGAAGTTACATTGTGCTTATAGACCCCAGAGTTTAGGACAGGTAGAAAGAATGAACCAAACCATTAAACAGACCTTAACAAAATTAAGCTTAGAGACCGGAATAAAAGATTGTACTATGCTCCTGCCTTATGCACTGTTAAATGAAGAAAATACTCACTCTGATTTTAGTGTAACCTCACCCCCTATGAAATTCTCTATGGTGCCCCTCCTCCAGTAAGGGACCTAACACCAACTCTAAGACCTTACAATCCCTTCCACACCAGCTTGCTTGACAGACTTAAAGCTCTTGAAAGAATTCAGTGACACCTGTGAAAACAGCTGGCCACTGCCTACCAAACTGGGGACGAGGGGACTCCACATCGATATCAAGTAAGAGACTTTGTCTTCGTAAGACGACATCAGGTGACATCGCTGGAACCCCGCTGGAAAGGACCATTCCAGGTGCTACTTATAACACCTACAGTGGTAAAGGAAGATGGAATCACTTCCTGGATGCATGCCTCTCATCTCAAGCCTGCGCCCTGTCCAGACATTGACTGGAAACTGGAATTGGCTGGAAACTGGAAAAGACTGGTAACCCTTTCAAATTGCACATTCGCCGTGTGGATAAGGCTATAGACTCTCCCCTTGACCACCAGTATTTCTAACCCTCATCACCCCTTTCAGCAGCGATGGCTGATCACAAATCCTACTGGACAAGAAGTTTAATCAATCTTGCATACAGCCCCCTTAGGGACCTGGTGGCCATCTCTCCACCCAGACATTTGTCAGCTGGCTATATGTCTTTCCTATTCAGATATCCCTGAAGAAGAGGATCCCACTAAAATTCCATTAAATCCCTTCCGTATCATATATAATGGAAACAAACATATGGATGTAGGGACACGTGAGCCAGATGCAGGTCGGCTAGCCTAGATTACTATGTTTGCCCGGTGAACTATCAAAGCCACAAACAGCCATGGCTGTGTGTGGGAAAAGCCGACTTCTTCTGTAATCAAGGGGATGTGAGCATACAGGGGCTGCACGATGGAACCCAAACTCCTAATCAAATTCAGTACACAGCATTGGCCATATTACCAATAAGATAACCTAAATCGATGGCACCCAGAGGGGTCTCTAGATCCTCAAATTCTGTGGAACCTTTTTAACTTTGGGAAGGGCTCAAAGGCATGAAAAGAGATTCCCCTATGTGGAGGCCTTTTCCGTCCTTCGCTCACATCCTGAACTATGCTTCTCCAATAGATCCTCACCCTCAGCCTTCTGCTCTAGTCTCTCTGCTGTCACTCCCACCTCAACAACCTGATTTCTCCCATCCCGTTACTAGATCAACAACCCAAACATCCGCCGGTTCTCAGACCATTGCCCCCTTGCTGAGGTAGCAGGTACTTAGTTACCACTCTACCCACTCACTCCTCTCTTCTCCTGTCAGCACCCATACGGGGTTTCACCAGGTCCTTTTACCAGCTAACCTAAAGCTCAAAATAGCTGAGAAGACCCCTATCCAAGATGTAATAAAAATGGTCTTTAAAGTTGCTTTGTCATCACTGAAAACAGGTTACTAAGAATTTAAAGTCCCTCACAGGCTTTTTGGATACACACTCCCATCTTCCCCTCTTTTCTACATGTTCTACTGCTCAAGTTTTTGTTGCTAGAAAATCCCAAACCCCTTTCCCATTATTCTTTTACATCTCTCCGTACTCATTCTCAGATCCTCGGAACTGCTCTAAGTCCCGCCTTCCCTCTCTTTCCCCTCTGTTCCACACCCACAGAAAAGTCTTAACTGATCTTCTCCAGATGTCTTCACCATGGCTGACTTTAGGACGTTCAGCAAAAGAGTCCCTATAAAAGAGTTCAGTGTAGACAAACTTCCTGTTTTCATGTGGCCCTGTTCTACTTGGCCACTGGCTAAAACAATCAGTACTTGTAAGCTAGACACCCCCTTACTAGTTTTTCACAAAATATGTGAACAAGGCCTCTGACTTTGAGCTGGGGCTTCAAAGAGATGGCTACATTTCTATGATAAAGAAGTTACCAACTGGCTCCATGGTAACAGCTGGCAAGCGGAAAAAAGAAAGGGATGAAATATCTCTCCCCCTCCCAGGTGTCCTTGAAAAGTTAATTTGCTCAGAACAGAGGAAAAAAACATAAAAAAACTGCTTTTTGTGAATTTCTGCTGACTGTGAACTTCTGAGCACATTCCCTTACATGTTGGGTACAAAATTCTGAAACTTCCTAAACTTGGGGTTCATGGGATTAATTGATTACAACAGAAGCAATGCCCTCTGAATCCGTTTGCAACCAAATAGGACTGTTTCCCTAGCTTTGGTGCTATCTTAGGTGCCTTGTCTTGACTGTTCCTACAAGAGTATAATTCTATATACTTAAACATTTTTATGTTTTCATTAAATGGTCAACAGTGGTGATTAAATGTGTAATGGTGCAGAGGTTACCCAGAGTGCTCTATCATGATGCAGGTTCATTTGAAGATCAAACAGGGGGGCATACAACCCGGTTCCACAGGGAACATATATCCCTCACTTCAGCCATCCTATTAGGAATACGAGTTGCTGCAGGGGAGGTCACAGGAACCACTGCCTTGGTCCATGGTACACAGCAAAATACCCAATTAGAAGCAGCAATAGACCAAAACTTAAAGATATTAGAAACCTCCATCACAGCTTTGTGGGAATCTTTAACCTCTCTCTCTGATGTTGTTTCATACAACAATCGAGGGTTGGACCTCCTCTTCATGAGAGAATGGTGCCTTTGTGCTGCATTGAGGGAAGAATGTTATTTTTATGGCAACAATACTGGAGTTGTAAAAAATTTATGAGTAAAATAAAAGGATGCCTTGAAGAGTGTCAACGAAAGAGAGAGGCCCAAAAAGGGTGGTTTGAGTCTTGGTTCACACAGTCCCCCTGGTTAACTATACGTTTATCAACCTTGGCCAGTCCAATAATAATACTCACATTCTTGCTAACTATAAAACCCTGTTTGCTCAACCATGTATTTTCATTTCTCCAACCTCAAATTAGACAAGTTAAACTTATGGTAATACCCCACTAGCAGACATAGAATGTGACACCACTCCAATGATCACTTTTATGATTAAAAGTAGCCAGAAGAAGACGTGGGGAATGAAAGGTTAATAAAATGGTACTTGTCACTTCCTCTTTTTCTGTATGCTTAACAAAACACTGTTGAAATCTTGAGAACTGTTTGCTAATCTTGTTCCCAGAATGTGCTGTCTCCAAATTCCAAAATATATAATGTACTCCCTCTCCCGGTTGCATGCAAACGGCCCACTCGCCCTGACCCATCAATAAACTTCCCTCCCTGCCCTCTACAAGGAAAACACATAAGCTCTGCTTAAGATGTCCTCAGGGCTCTCTGCTTGATTCAAGGGAGCTCTGAGCCCCAGCATGCTGGACCCCCAATAAACCCTTTGCTGTTCCATGAGACAGTCTCTTGGTGGTCTCTTCCTCTGACGCTCACCTGAACATTACTTGGATGATTGAATGTAGAAGAGAACATCCAGTCAAAAAGGGATAGTCGGTAGGATTAGGAAGATAGTTGGTATGTTTAGGAAGGAGAGTGAGTATAGGATTTGGAACAAAAGTTTTTTAGCAATAGGGTTTTGGTTAGAGAGTGAATGTAAATGTGAGCACATATGAACCATCACAATGATGAACTGGGGAAAATATGTAGGAAAGCAGATATCAATAGAGACATTACGAAATCAGGCAAAGTATAAAGTGTGTGATAGAATTAGGCATTTTCAACAGGGTTGATTTTGGATATATTATCTTAGGAAGAAACGAATATATTGTCACAAATAGGATTGACTTTTGAGAGCATTAGGCAACCTGGACATGGATGTTTTTAGTAATCCATGTTAACTTTACATTTAGGCTTTGGTAGAAACATAAGTGTGACCTTTTCTTTTGTGTCCAGAATATTACTGGGTTAAATTGTATATGTAGATCAGGTGACATGAATATTTCTTCCACCATTTCTGGGAGCCATAATTTGAATACGTATAAATTAGTATTGAGTTTACAATGAGGTGTACCCTGTGTCTATGAATATAGAGACAATGCATAAATAGACTATACTGTGAATAAATAATATAACTGGTTCCACTTTAAATAATGGATTGATTTGATATCTGAAAATATATAAGAAATCTTATATTGATATACAATCATTCATTCCATCCAGTTATACATCTAATGGTAATATTAGGGTTATGGTTTATCATGAACGGTGTGTGAGTTTTGCTTCAAAAGGGATTATGGAAATCGAAAATAATGGGTTTGGTAAGAAGTCTCATGAAAAGACCAGTCAAGAAACATGGAGGAATACATGTGTTCTGAAACAGAAAATTATTGAAAGTGAAACACATACCCATAATTTTGCTAACTTGTGGATGAAGTATATACTCTATTATGTGCATTACCTGAAGAAATAGTAATGTACCAGTGGCGAATAAGAATGAACATGAAAATACACATCATGTCCCATATGAATCTACTTGTATTAATGAGAAACTGGGTCAATTATTGTAGAAATATTAGGATATGTATGCACCATTCACTGAAGTTAGTTTTCATTACTAGGAAGCAAATATGTATTTCAGGTGGATGAATATTTCAGAGAATAACCTTTTGAAATGTTGACTATAAATCCACATACATGAATATGAAAAAATTTAGGGAGTGTATAATAAGGCATATATATTTTATATTTTAAAAAAATCTGGAGTGTGTATATATACACACAGAGAGAGAGAGAGACATTAAAAAGTAGCAATATATATGCCAATCGAAATTCACCGTGATATATATATCTTACACAGATAGAAAAATATTCAATTTACTGAACATGGATTTATGTATAATATTGTTCAACTAGGAGGCTCACACATAGGATGAATTTTCAAATCCCATAGCGTTTAGGTGGAGTGATCACTTCTCATCATTTGTATCTGTCAAGTCAGACACCTCACAAGAACGTATGTGTGATACCAGGTAGTATTCTATATGTGCATATAAAAATAGATGTGCTCAATAGGTTACATAAAATGGGAGAGAGGAATTCACATATTTGTTAAATTTAAAAATACATGGAGAACTATTTCAATTTAAATCGACTAGATTTATAGCACCTACATTTTGTCATGCAAAAGCCATGTCCAACTATACACCATGCCTCCTCTGAACTGCTTGTATTTATAATCGGTTTGGGTTATTTTTCTCCATCTTATTAGGATTAGTAGTCAGAGACAAGTAGGGTATGGGTTAGTGTCACGGATTCAGTATTTCAAATGGAAAATAGGAAAATAAATCCAATGTGTATGCAAATATGTGCCACAAAAAATATTCCCACTCTCATCCAGAAAAATGCCTTGAAATTATCTTCGCCCCAGGTAAAACACAATTAGAAAAGAAGAGTTAGAAAATCTGTGAATACATATGTGGAATGGAAAATGCTCAGGAGTTCACAACCTTGGAGGTGGTAGAGGAGTTTCCAAAAGTAAGGGACAGTGTAAACACTCCACAATCATGGAGCTATGCTGGCCTAAAGACTTCTTGAGAAACTGCCTCTGAGTTTGGGCATTTGAAATATATGTTGTTGTCAGGAGCTTTAGCTTCCTTTGAAGTGAGACCATCAAACCTGGGTCAGTATCTATGTGACCTGGAGGACATGGTTTCTTATTTTCCGATGAACATGAGGCAGCAGTGCTGAAGTCTCTTTGTAGGTAAACTGTGGCCTCTTCGGGCAAAGTGACACCCCGTGTGGACTTTGAAGCCATTTGGTCATCCTCCACTTTTCGTGGTGTTTTTTTGCTGCTGCACTGGGAGTTTGGTATTTGATTCATGACATACAAGGAGTTCAACTGGGACACAGTGCATGAGGGAGTCTTGTAACGTGTGGTGGGTCAGGCTCTGCAGGAGAATGCACCAACTGGGCTTCTATTCCACATTGCTTGCCACCTTGACCATAGCAACCTAATTCTGAACATTGCCCTGAAAACTCTGCATATAACAAGATGCCTTTTCATATAATGGTCTCCTGGCTGCATCAAGTCAGTCACAAGCCATTTGGACGCCAATGGCAGATCCACATGGCCACATCACAGATGTATTATCACACACCTGCCTACCACTGCTCTAGGCCCACTACTCAGCAGGCTCCAACTTACTGGCATCTCTGTTCTACACCATTTTCATGAAACCCAGTCAATCAAGGCACTGTCTGTTACACTCATGATCAGCAACAGGACATCCAATGGTTCTCCAGTGCCATCTGGTCATTGGGAATTTCAAAAATTTCATGGTGTTTTTCTTTCCATTTTTCAAGAATGAAGTTGGAGGCACTTTGGGGTTTCCATTCATCCAGGAACCATTACATGGGGAGGAAGCTCATTTCAATGAAAGCTCTGAGGAACTCTAACAGGCAAGGCTTCCCAAACACTGGCCAAAAGGTCACATGAAGCCAGGCCCATTGAGGTCTACAACGTGAGGTCCATGTGTCTTTTGACTCTAACTATGGCTGCCAAGTTTTTCAGAATAAAATCATGTGATATCCTTGCTGAGATTTTCAGCTCTCTGTGGAAAGCCATCCTGGGCCTAGATCTCAGGTTTCAAGGGCAACTCTCATGTGTGGCCTCCTACAATGCCAACACAATTAATGGCAATACTTCTCTGAGGTCAGTTCCAGAACTCAGTCTCCAAGGAGAATCACACCAGAGTTCAAGCCCATGTGGACCCTGTCATCTCTTCCAACCGCCACACAAATGACCACAATTAAAACCAAAACATTCCCACATGGCCCTCATCTTCATCCATATAGGCACTCATCATAAACTCTGGCTGGAGGTTTCCATGAGGGATGCAGCCCAAGGCAGTGTCCAAAATATCCACCATTGCCCCTCATTTGTCTAAATTTAGGGTGGTCTGGAAACCCTTTCTGTGAACCAAGAGTGATCAAATAGGCGTGCCGTTAATACTGCTCTGCTTCTCCAATTTGAGGCCTACTGACTGTCAGGTATAGATTGCTTATGTGATTTGGCATCATGAGAAAAACCAAGCACTTATGCAGGACTTTGAATAACTCATTTGACCTATAGGAATCCTATTCTCACTTGATGGACGTCAGGAACCTAACAGAGGAAGGCAAGAGACTTCATCCACAATGACTGATCCTTTTGCCATTTTGGTTTTGGATGCACACATGGGATCTTCTTTAGATTTATCAGGAGCTGAGAATCTTAGCCACAGCCTCAACCAGGGCCTAGTGTCTGATTAAGACACATCCCTTTCCAAAGAAATTAAGCAATGAGCCACAGGTGATGCCCATTCATTTCCATTTGAAAACTGTTTCTTCAGGCTTCAAAAAGGGGTGGCCTGAAACAAAGACCTTCCTGACATTCAAGGCAACAGAACCATAGGTAAGCAAATGGCCCAAAGCAGGGTTTCTCCAATGAGACTTTACTGGTCACACTAATATCTGAGATGTTCCCATTCCCTTCAGCTATCAAGAACATGGCCATGTCACAGAGCATGGAGGTTATACATATCTTGGACAATAAATCATGAGCTCATTCTGGAGAGTGGCCAGAATTCAGGAAGAAAACCGGAACTTAGGAAGTTAGTAGTTGTTTCCTATCCATAAGACAAGCCACAGTCTATTCATCACTTATGAACGATGAATGCTGGGAAGCTTTCTACTAGACAGGACACCTCCATTGATGCATTCTCTTTTCTAATGTCTAAAACCACGGACACAGTGGATACACAGACATAGAAACACTCGCCTTGTCAAAAGAGTTACTATCAACAGTAGACTCCAAAGCAAACGAACCACCTTTATTACCTATTCGCAGAATATGAGACAAAACCACAAACTCACACCCACACACATAAAGTCACCTCATTCCCAAAAGTGGATCTGTGACTATCTGGAGTGTCCTCTGACTGGTGGGCCATACTATGTTCCTCTCGAAATGGCCTTTCCTCTCTCAGATTTTGTCTCCTTGGCCAACTCTGTGATGCTTTGAGGAGCCTGCAGTTAGCCACTACCTGCTATCTCAGGAAAGGCCTCTCTTCAGAGCTCAATTGGCATTTGGCCATCCTCAAATCAGTAGGTACCAAGAAGGTCTGAATCTGTACTTGGTAAATACAAACAAGTGAGCCCACTGGGACTGGGACTGGGACTGGCTCTCGGTGCCTGGCTTCTTGCATCACAATTTCAGAGAGTTTCATCACCAAGGAAGTTAGCTAGGACACTTCCTTCAGGAACTGAATGAGGTCACTGCCTTGGCAACAACTTTGTCCTAACCGTTGCTTCCAAGGGTTCCATGAGATGGAGGCTGCTCCTACTTTGTGTGACAATTTGACTTGTTACAATGGTATATCAAAATAGGCACCTGGGAACAGCTCTCCACGCAGGCCTGCTTAGGTCCATCTTCTCTACATTAAGAAGAGAAAGGCTGATGCATACACATCCCTTCGTCCTGTTCAGGTTGTTTTCCATGAAGATGGATTTTGCTCTCTCAGATCCTTCATAGCTGCCTACATCTTCTCCAGGGATCATTTCTGCATCGAACTTTGAGGTTCTCAGCAGTTGGAAGATACCCTACATTCCTGTATTGTAAGGCGAACTCTGTCCCTGCTCTTTTGTAATTTTAGATTGAAGCAACAGTGTATGGTTAGGGTTAATAACAGGTTCGATTTGGGCAAGGAATCATTATGCGGGATGAATAATGGTATTGGGAACCTGCAATATTTATAGGAATATAGAGATGAAATATAAGTATGAAAACAGAAATCTAGGTAAGATTTGAAGCTCAGAAATGCATTGGGCAACTGATTGCGATACGTAGCTTTGAATTACGTTCTAGATACATGTTTCAGAAAAATCGATATACAATGGCATAGGATCTTGTACCTTGGATGATTGAATGTAGTAGAGAACATCTACTCAAAAAGGGATAGTCGATAGGATCAGGAACATAGTCAGTATGTTTCGGAAGAAGAGTGAGTATAGGATTTGGACCAAAGTTCATAAGCAATAGGGTTTCGGTTAGAGAGTGAATGTCAATGTCAGCACATGTGAAGGGTCAGTCACAATGTTGAACTGGAGAAAATATGTAGGAAAGTAGATATCAATAGAGACATTAGGAAATCAGGCAAAGTACAAAGTGAGTGAAAAAATTAGACATTTTCAATGGTATTGAGGTTGAATATATAATCTTAGGAAGAAACAAATATGTAGTCACCAACAGGATGATCATTTGAGAGCATTAGGCAACCTGGACATGGATGTTTTTAGTAATCCATGTTCAGTTTCCGTTTAGGCTTTGTTACAGTCATACGTGTGACTTTTGCATTTTGTGTCCAGAATACTACTGTGATAACATGCATATGTAGATCAGGTGACATGAGTATTTCTTCCACCATTTCTGGGAGCAATATTTTGAAGATGTATAAATTAGTATTGGGGGTACAAAGAGGTGTAACCTGTGTCTATGAATATAGAGATAATGCATGAATAGACCATACTGTGAATAGATAATATAACTGGTTCCACTTTACAAAATGTATTGAATTGATATCTGAAAATATATAAGAAATCTTATATTAATATAAAATCATTCATTCCAACCAGTTATACATCTAATAGTGATATTATAGTTATGATTTATCATGCAGTGTGTGTCCGTTTTGCTTCAAAAGTGATAAAGGAATTCGAAAATAATGTGTTTGGAAAGAAATCTCATGAAAAGATCAGTCAAGAAACATGGAGGAATCCATGTGTTCTAAAGCAGGAAGTGATTGAAAGTGAAACAAATGCCTATAAATTTGCTAACCTGTGGAGGAAATATATATCCTATGATGTGCATAAACTGAAGAAATTGTAATGTCCCAGTGTTGAATAAAAATGAACATCGATAAACACATCATGTCCCATAGGCATCTATTTGCATTGATGATAAACTGTGTCAGTTACTATAGAAATATTAGGATTTGTATGCACCATTCACTGAAGTTAGTTTTCAGTACTAGGAAGCAAATATGTATTTCAGGTGGATGAAATTTTTTGAGAATAATCTTGTGAAAAGTTGATTATAAATCCACATTCATGAACATGAATAAAACTAGGGAGTGTATATAAGACACATATATTTCATATTTTGAAAAATAGAAGGAGAGAGTGTATATATATATATATATATATATATATATATATATATATATATATATACACACACAGACACACACACATACACACCCAGAGACATTAAAAATAGCAATATATGCCAATCAAAATTCACCATGAAATATATATCATCCACAGATCCAAAAATATTCATTGTACTGAACATGGATTTGTGTATAATTTTGTTCAACTAGGAAGCTCACCCATAGGTTGAATTTTCAGTTCCAACGACATTTAGAAGCAGTGATCTTTTCTCTCAATTTTTATCTGCCAAGTTAGCCACCTCACAAGAATGTACGTGTAGTACCAGGTAGGATTCTCTATGTGTATATAAAAATATATTTGCTGAGTGGGCTACAGAGAAAGAGAGACAAGAATTCACATATTTGTTATCTTTAAAACCACATGGACAACTATTGCAACAAAAAATTGTCTAGATTTATAACCCCTAACCTTTAAAATGCAAAAGGCAAGTCCAACTATACACCATGCCTCCTCTGAACTGCTTGTATTTCTATTATGTTTGGGTTATTTTTCTGCCTCATATTAGGATTAGTAGTCAGAGACTAGTAGGGTGTGGTTTAGTGTCAGAGATAAAGTATTTGAAATGGAAAATTGGAAAATGAATCCAATATGTATGCAAATATGTCCTACACAAAAGTCTTCCCACTCTCATCCAGATAAATCCTTTGACATTACCTTCACCCCATGTAAGATGCAATTCGAAGAGAAGAGTTAGAAAATCTGTGAATACATATCTGGAATGGAAAATGCACAGGAGTTCACAACCTTGGAGGTGGTAGAGGAGTTTCCAAAAGTAAGTGACTGTGTAAACACTCCACAAACATGGAACTCTGCTGGCCAATAGCCTTCTTGTAAAACTGCCTCTGAGTTTGAACACTTGAAATATATCTTGTTGTCTGGAGCTTTAGCTTCATTTCTGGTGAGACCATCAAACCTGGATCTGCATCTATGTGACCTGGAGGACATCGTTTCTTATTTTCCATTGAACATGTGGTACCAGTGTTGATTTCTCTCTTTGTTGGTAAACTGTGGCCACTGGAAGCTTATTGTCTCCCTGAGTGGACTGTGAAGCCATTTGGTCATCCTGCCCTTTTTGTGGTGTTTCTTTCTTTTTTTTTTAATTTTATTTTTTTATTGGTTGTTCAAAACCCTACAAAGCTCTTGACATATCATATTTCATACATTAGCATACATTAGCTTCAAGTGAGTTATGAACTCCCTTTTTTGCCCCAAGTACAGATTGCAGAATCACATGGGTTACACATCCACATTTTTACATAATACCATAATAGTAACTGTTGTATTCTGCTACCTTTCCTATCCTCTACTATCCCCCCTCCCCTCCCCTCCCATCTTCTCTCTCTACCCCTTCTACTGTAATTCATTTCTCACCTTGTTTATTTTCCCATTCCACTTACAACCTCTTATATGTAATTTAGTATAACAATGAGGGTCTCCCTCCGTTTCCATGCAATTCCCCTTTTCTCTCCCTTTCCCTCCCACCTCATGTCTCTGTTTAATGTTAATCTTTTCTTCCTGCTCTTCCTCCCTGCTTTATTCTTAGTTGCTCTCATTATATCAAAGATGACATTTGGTATTTGTTTTTTTAGGGATTGGCTAGCTTCACTAAGCATAATCTGCTCTAGTTCCATCCATTTCCCTGCAAATTCCAAGATTTTGTCATTTTTTAGTGCTGCGTAATACTCCATGGTGTATAGATGCCACATTTTTTTAATCCATTCATCCATTGAAGGGCATCTGGGTTGGTTCCACAATCTAGCTATTGTAAATTGTGCTGCTATGAACATCGATGTGGCAGTATCCCTGTAATACGCTCTTTTAAGGTCTTCAGGGAATAGTCCGAGAAGGGCAATAGCTGGGTCAAATGGTGGTTCCATTCCCAGCTTTCCCAGGAATCTCCATACTGCTTTCCAAATTGGCCGCACCAATTTGCAGCCCCACCAGCAATGTACAAGAGAACCCTTTTCTCACTCCAGTAAGATTGGCAGCCATTATGAAATCAAACAACAACAAGTGCTGGCGAGGTTGTGGTGTTTCTTGATGCTGCAATGGGAGGTTGGTATTTGCTTCATGAAATACAAGGAGTTCAACTAGGATATAGGGCTGGAGGGAGTTCTGTCACGTGTGTTGGGTCAGGGTGTGCAGGAGAATTCACCAACCAGGGTTCTATCCCACATAACTTGCCCCCTTGACCATAGCAACTTGATTGTGAACATTGCCCTGAAACCTCTCCATATAACAAGATGCCTTTTCATATAATGGTCTGCTGGCTGTACCAAGTCAGTCACAAGCTATTTGGAAGCCAATGGCAGATCCACATGGCAACACCACAGTTGTATTATCACACACCTGCCTACCACTGCTCTAGGCCCACTACTCAGCAGGCTCCAACTTACTGGCATCTCTGTTCTGCACCATTTTCATGAAACCCAGTCAATCAAGGCACTGTCTGTAACACAACAATCAAGCCACTGTCTGCAACAGAACATCCAATGGTTCTCCAGTGCCACTTGGTCATTGGGAATTTCAAAAATATCATGGTATTTATCTATCCATTTTTCAAGAATGAAGTTGGAGGCACTTTGGGGTTTCCATTCTTCAAGGAACCATTACATGGGGAGGAAGCTCATTTCAATGAAAGCTCTGAGGAACTCTAACAGGCAAGGCTTCCCAAACACTTGCCAAAAGGTCACATGAAGCAAGGCCTATGGAGGTCTACAACGGGAGGTCCATGTGTCTTTTGACTCTTAACTATGGCTGCCAAGTTTTTCAGAATAAAATTATGCGATATCCTTGCTGAGATTTTCAGTTCTCTGAGGAAAGCCATCCTGGGCCTAGATCTCAGGTTTCAAAGGCAACTCTCATGTGTGGCCTCCTACAATGCCAAAACAATTAATGGCAATACTTCTCTGAGGTCAGTTCCAGAACTCAGTCTCTAAGAGGAATCACACCTGAGTTCAAGACAATGTGGAACCTGTCAACTCTTCCAACCGCCACACAAATGACCACAATTAAAACCAAAACATTCCCACATGGCCCTCATCTTCAGCCGTATAGACACTCATCATAAACTCTAGCTGGAGGTTTCCATGAGGGGCGCTGCCAAAGACAATGTCCAAAATATGCACCCTTGCCCCCCATGTGTCTAAATTCAGTGTGGCCTGGACACCCTTCCTTTGAACCAGGAGTGATCAAATAGGCCTGCTGTTAATGCTGCTCTGCTTCTCCAATTTGAGGCCTACTGACAGTCAGGTATAGATTCATTATGTTATTTGGCATCATGAGAGAACCCAAGTACTTCTGCAGGATTTGAATAACTCATTTGACCCATAGGAATCCTATTCTCACTTGATGGATTTCCGGAACCTATCAGAGGAAGGCAAGAGACTTCATCTACAATGACTGATCTTTTTGCCATTTTGGTTTTGGATGCACACATGGGATCTTCTTTACATCTATCAGGAGCTGAGAATCTTAGCCACAGCCTCAAACAGGGCCTAGTGTCTGATTAAGACACCATCCTTTTCAAAGCAATTAAGCAAAGAGGCACAGGAGATGCCCATTCATTTTCATTTGAAAACTGTTTCTTCAGGCTTCACAAAAGGGTGGCCTGAGGCAAAGACCTTCCTGACATTCAAGGCAATAGAACCATAGGTAAGCAAATGGACCAAAGCAGGGTTTCTCCACTGAGACTTTACTGCTCATACTGATGTCTGAGTTTTCCGAGATGTTCCCATTCCCTTCAGCTATCAAGAACATGGACATGTCACAGAGCTTGGAGGTGGTACATATCTTGCACAATAAATCATGAGCCTATTCTGGAGAGTGGCCAGAATTCAGGAAGAAAACAGGAACTTAGGATGTTAGTAGGTGTTTAAGATCCATAAGGCAAACCACAGTCCATTCATCAATTGAGCAGGATGAATGCTGGGAAGCTTTCTACTAGACAGGACACCTCCATTGATGCATTCTCTTTTCTAATGTCTAAAACCACGGACACAGTGGATACACAGACATAGAAAGTCGCCTTGTCAAAAGACTTACTAGAAACAGTCGACTCCAAACCAAACCAACCACCTTTCCTACCTATTCTCAGAACATGAGACAAAACCGCAAACTCACACCCACACACAAAGGCACCTCCTTCCCAAAAGTAGGTCTGTAACTATCCGGAATGTCTTCTGACTGGTGGGCCATACTATGTTCCCCACAAAATGGCCTCTCCTGTCTCAGATCTTGTCTCCTTGGCCAACTCTGTGATGCTTTGAGGAGCCAACCGTTAGCCACTACCTGCTATCTCAGGAAAAGCTTCTCTTCAGAGCTCTACTGACATTTGGCCATCCTCACATCAGTAGGTACCAAGAAGGTCTGATCTGTACTTGGTAAATCCAAACAAGTGAGCCCACTGGGACAGGGACTGGGACTGGCTCTCGGTGCCTGGCTTCTTGCATCAAAATTTCCGAATGTTCCATCACCAAGGAAGTTAGGTAGGTCACTTCCTTCAGGAACTGAAAGAGGTCACTGCCTTGGCAACAACTTTGCCCTAACCGTTGCTTCCAAGGGTTCCATTAGATAGAGGCTGCCCCTACTTCCTTTGAAAATTTGACTAGTTTCAATTGTATATCAAAATAGGCACCTGGGAACAGCTCTCCATGCAGGTCTGGTTAGGTCAATCTTCTCTACATTAAAAAGAGAGAGGCTGATGCATACACATCCCTTTTTCCTGTCTAGATTGTTTGCCATTGAAGATGGCTTTTGCTCTCACAGGTCCTTCATAGCTGCTGACATCTTCTCCAGGGATTATTTCTGCATCGAACTTTGAGGTTCTCAGCAGTTGGCAGATACCCTACATTCCTGTATTGTAAGGCGAACTCTGTCCCTGCTCTTTTGTAATTTTAGATTGAAGCAACAGTGTATGGTTAGGGTTAATAACAGGTTCGATTTGGGTAAGGAATCATTATGCGGGATGAATAATGGTATTGGGAACCTGCAATATTTATAGGAATATAGAGATAAAATATAAGTATGAAAACAGAAATCTAGGTAAGATTTGAAGCTCAGAAAAGCATTGGGCAACTGATTGCGATACGTAGCTTTGAATTACGTTCTAGATACATGTTTCAGAAAAATCGATATACAATGGCATAGGATCTTGTACCTTGGATGATTGAATGTAGTAGAAAACATCTACTCAAAAAGGGATAGTCGATAGGATCAGAAAGATAGTCAGTATGTTTCGGAAGAAGAGCGAGTATAGGATTTGGACCAAAGATCTTTAGCAATAGTGTTTCCGTTACAGAGTGAATGTCAATGTCAGCACATGTGAAGTGTCAGTCACAATGTTGAACTGCAGAAAATATGTAGGAAAGTAGATATCAATAGAGACATTAGGAAATCAGGCAAAAGTATCAAGTGAGTGAAAAAATTAAACATTTTCAACAGTTTTGAGGTTGAATATATAATCTTAGGAAGAAACAAATATGTAGCCAGCAATAGTATTGACATTTGAGAGCATTAGGCAACCTGGTCAGGGATGTTTTTAGTAATCCATGTTCAGTTTACCTTTAGGCTTTGGTACAATCATACGTGTGGCTTTTGCATTTTGTGTCCAGAATATTACAGTGATAACATGCATATGTAGATCAGGTGACATGAGTATTTCTTCCACCATTTCTGGGAGCAATATTTCAAATATGTATAGATTAGTATTGGGGGTACAACCAGGTGTACCCTGTGTCTATGAATATAGAGATAATGCATGAATAGACCATACTGTGAATAAATAATATAACTTGTTACACTTTAAACAATGTATTGAATTGATATCAGAAAATATATAAAAAATCTTTTATTGATATATAATCATTCATTCCAACCAGTAATACATCTAATGGTGATATTACAGTGATGGTTTATCATGAAGTGTGTGTCCGTTTTGCTTCTAAAGTGATAAAGGAAATCGAAAATAATGTGTTTGGATAGAAGTCTCATGAACAGACCAGTCAAGAAACATGGAGGAATACATGTGTTCTGAAGCAGGAAGTGATTGAAAGTGAAACAAATGCCTATATATTTGCTAACCTGTGGAGGAAATATATATCCTACGATGTGCATAAAATGAAGAAATTTTAATGTCCCATTGTTGAATAAAAATGAACATCAATATACACATCATGTCCTATAGGAATCTACTTGCTTTGATGATAAACTGTGTCAGTTACTGTAAAAATATTAGGGTTTGTAAGCACGATTCACTGAAGTTAGTTCTCAGGATGAGGAAACAAATATGTATTTCAGGTGGTTGAATGTTTCTGAGAATAATCTTATGAAAAGTTGATTTTATATCCACATACATGAATATGAATGAATTTAGATAGTGTTTAATAGACACATGTTTTTCATATTTTGAAAAATCTAGATATATATATAACTCATGGAGAAAAATTACAATGAAAATTTGACAAGATTTATAACACATACCCTTGATAAAGCAGAAGGAAATTCCAAGTATATACCATGCCTCCTATTAAAGGCCTGTATTTCTATTCTGTTAGTTTTCTTTTTATCCATCATATTAGCATTAGTAGTCAGAGTCTATTAGGGTATGTGTTAGTGTCGGGGATCAGTATTTCAAATGAAAATAGGAAAATAAATCTAATGTGTATGCAAATATGTGCTACACAAAATCTTGCCACTCTCATCCAGAACAATTCCTTTACATTAACTTCACTCCAAGTAAGACACAATTAGTGGAGAGGAGTTCGAAAACCTGTGATTACATATGTGGAACTGAAAATGTTCAGGAGTTCACAACATTGGATGTGGTAGAGCAGTTTCCAAAAGTAAGGGAGAGGTTAAACACTCCACAAACTTGGAGCTCTGCTGGCCTTAAGACTTCTTGAGAAAATGCCTCTCAGGTTGGGAACATGAAATATATGAAGTTGTCAGGAGATTTAGCTTCCTCATTGTGACACCATCAAATGTGGGTCTGCATCTATGTGACCTGGAGGAAATGGTTCCTTATTTTCTAATGAACATGAGGCAGCAGTTCTGAATTCTTTCTTGGTAAACTGTGGCCACTGGGAGTTAAGTGTCTCCCGTGTGGTCTGTGAAGCCATTTGGTCATCCTCCATTTTTGTGGTGTTTCTTACTGCTGCACTGGGAGTTTGGAATTGGCTTAATGAAATACAAGGAGTTCAACTGGGACACAATTCTGGAGGGAGCTCTGACACGTGTGATTGCTCAGGGTCTTCAGGAGAATGTTCGAAACATGGGTCTATCCCACATAGCTTTCCCCTTGACTATAGCAACCAGATTCTGAACATTGCCCTGAAACCTCTCAATAAAACAAGATGCCTTTACATATAAGGGTCTGCTGCCTGCACCATATCAGTCACAAGTATTTTGGAAGCCAAAGGGAGATCCACGTGGTCCCACCACAGATATTTATTCACAAATGTATAGTCCACTGCTCTAGCCCCAATACTCAGCAGGCTCCAACTTACTGACATCTCGGTTCTGTACCATTTTCATGACAACCAGTCAATCAAGGAACTGTCTGGTACACACATGATCAGCAACAGGACATCCAAAGTTTCTCCAGTGCCACCTGGTCATGGAAATTTCAAAAATTTCATGGTATTTGTATAGCCATTTTTCAAGGATGATGTTGGAGGCACTGTGGGTTTCAATTCATTCAGGAACCATTAAATGGTGAGTAAGCTCATTTCAATGAAAGCTCTGAAGAACTCTCGCAGGCAAGGCTTCCCAATGAGTGCCCAAAAGTTCACATGAAGCCAGGCTCATTGAGGTCTACAATATGAGATACATGTGTGTTTTGAGTCTCAACTATGACTTCCAAGTCTTTCAGTAAAAAAATCATGTGTTACCCTGGCTGAGATTCCCAGTGCTCGGTGGAAAGCCACCCTGGGCCTAGATCTCAGTTTCCAAGGGCTAATCTCATGTGTGGCCTCCTATAATCCCAAAACAATTCATGGCAATACTTCTCTCAAGTCAGTTCCAGAACTCAGTCTCTAAGGAGTATCAGAGCAGAGTTCAAGCCCTGGTGGACCAAGTCATCTCTTCCAACCGCCACACAAATGACCACAATTAAAACCAAAACACTCCTACATGACTCTCATCTTCTTCCATAAAGACACTCATCATAACATATGGCTGGAGGTTTCCATGAGGGGCACAGCCCAAGACAGTGTCCAAAATAAGCTCCCTTGCCCCTCATTTGCCTAAAGTCAGGGTGGCTTGGACACCCATCTTGTGAACCAGGAGTGATCTTTAAGGGTAAAAGAAATTGAAATTAAAGTGTAAAAGTTAAAGTGTAAAAGACCGGGTTTGTAAAGTTTCTAAGATTCAAGGCCTGATTTAAAATGTAAAGGACCAGGTATTGTTAAGTCCCTATGCTACATGAAAAATCTGAAATTCCTGTTACTTGTAGGACAATTTCTGGACTGCCCAGTAAATATTCCCCCTGATCGCCTGGTTGTTTAATAACCTAGGACCCTGTGTGGCTTGGCACATATGCATCGCAGGGCCTAATCTAATCAATTTGAATCTGTACCCCGCTGTAGAACTGACCTATCCCTCCTGCCTGACATGTTCCCACCAATGAATGAACTAATCATGTTTAGGATTTGTTGTTTGATTTTCCCGCAGTGTATGATGATTTTTTAAAAGATACTGTGATATATGTAAAGTCTCGCCCTCCCCAAAAAGTGTACTTAAGCACTGCTCAACCTCAGCTCGGAGATCTGGGCTGCTCTCCCTTCTTGAGTGACCACGGAGCCCTAGCATACTGGATTGGATCCTCAATAAATGTCTTTTGCTGTTGCATGAGCCGTGGTCTCATACATGAACATGAATGAATTTAAGGAGTGTATAATAAGACACATATATTTCATATTTTGAATAATCTATAGAGTGCAGATTTTTCACAAAACACATAAAGAGATATTAAAAAGTAGCAATATATATGCCAATCAAAATTCATCATGAAATACATATCATACACAGATCCAAAAATATTTATTTTACTTAACATGGATTTATGTGTAATGTTGTTCAACTAGGAAGCTCACGCATAGGTTGAATTTTCAGTTCCTACAGCGTTTAGGAGGAGTGATCTCTTCTCACAATTTGTATCTGCCAAGTAGGCCACCTCACAATAATGTACGTGTGGTACCAGGTAGGATTCTATTTGTGCATATAAAAATACATGTGCTGAATAGGCAACAGAGAAAGGGAGACAGGAATTCACATATTTGATACCTTTCAAAACACATGGAGAACTATATCAATTAAAAATTAACCAGATTTTTAACAACTACCCTTTATCATGCAAAAGGCAAGTCCAACTATACACCATGCCTCTTCTGAACTGCTTGTATTTCTATTGTGTTTGGGTTATTTTTCTCCATCATATTAGCATTAGTAGTCAGAGTCTAGTAGGGTATGCGTTAGTGTCATGGATTCAGTAATTCAAATGGAAATAAAGGAAAATGAATCCATTGTGTATGCAAATATGCGCTACAAAAAAACTTTCCACTCTCATTCAGAGCAATGCCTTGACATTACCTTCACCCAAGTAAGACACAATTAGAGGACAAGAGTTAGAAAATCTGTGAATACATATCTGGAATGGAAAATGCTCAGGAGTTCACAAGCTTGGGCACTTTAGAGGAGTTTTCAAACTTAAGGGACAGGATAAACAGTCCAAATTCATGGAACTCTGCTGGCCTAAAGACTTCTTGAGAAACTGCCTCTGAGGTTGGGCACTTGAAATATATGTTGTTGTCAGGAGCTTTAGCTTCCTTTGTAGTGATACCATCAAAGATGGGTCTTCATTTATCTGACCTGGAGGACATGGTTTCTTATTTTCCAAAAGAACATGAGGCAGCAGTGCTCAATTCTTCCTTTGAAGGTAAACTGTGGCCACGGAGGGGTAAGTGTCTCCCCGTCTTGACTGTGAAGCCAATTGGCCATCCTACAATTTTCGTGGTGTTTCTTGCTGCTGCACTGGGCTTTTGGTTTTTCCTTCATGAAATACAAGGAGTTCAACTGGGACACAGTGCTGGAGCGAGTTCTGTCACGTGTGGAGGGTCAGGGTCTACAGGAGAATTCACCAACCAGACTTCTATCCCACATAACTTGAAACATTATCCATAGCAAACTGATTCTGAACATTGTCCTGAAACCTTTACATATAACAAGATGCCTTTACAGATAAGGGTCGGCTAGCTGTACCATGTAAGCCACAAGCCATTTGGAAGTCAATGGCAGACCCAAATGGCCCCACCACAGATGTTTTATCATACACCTGCACACCACAGCCCTGGGCCCACTTCTCAGCACTCTCCAACTTACTGGCATCTCTGTTCTGCACAATTTTCATGAAATCGAGTCAGTCAAGGCACTGTCTGGTACACTCATGATCAGCAACAAGACATCCAAAGGTTCTCCAGTGCCACCTGGTCAGGGGAATTTCATGGTATTTATAGAGCCATTTTTCAAGGATGAAGTTGGAGGCACTGTGGGTTTCAATTCATTCAGGAACCATTAAATGTTGAGGAAAATCATTTCAATGAAAGCTCTCGAGAACTCTCACAGGTAAGGCTTCCCAAAGAGTGGCCAAAATACACATATATTTCATATTTTGAAAAATCTTGACAGTATATATATATATATATATATATATATATATATATATATATATATATATATATATATATACAAACACACACAGACATTAAAAACTAGCAATATATATGCCAATCGAAATTCATCATGAAATATATATCATCCACGTATCCAAAAATATTCATTTTACTGAACATGGATTTATGTATAATGTTGTTCAACTAGGAAGCTCACCCATAGGTTGAATTTTCAGTTCCAACAGCGTTTAGGAGGAGTGAACTTTTCTCACAATTTGTATCTGCCAAGTCAGCCACCTCACAAGAATATATGTGTGATACAAGGTACAATTCTATATGTGCATATAAAAATACATGTGCTGAATAGGATACAAAGAAATGGGGGAGACAGGAATTCACATATTTGATAAGTTTAAAAATACATGGACAACTCTTTCAACGAAAAATTGACTAGATTTAAAACCCCTTCCCTATATAATGGAAAAGTTAATTCAATGGTACACCATGCCTCCTCTGATATGTTTGTATTTCTGTTCTGTTTGGGTTATTTTTCTCCATTACGTTAGGATTACTTGTCAGAGTCTTGTAGGGTATGGGTTAGTTTCAGGGATTCAGTATTTCGAAAGGAAAATTGGAAAATGAATCCAATGTGTATGCAAATATGTGCTACACAAAAATCTTCCGACTCTCATCCACAACAATGCCTTGACCTTAACTTCGTCCCAAGTAACACATGTAGAGGAGATGAGTAAGAAAATCTGTGAATACATATCTGGAATTTAATATGCTCAGGAGTTCACAAACTTGCATTTAGAAGGCGAGATTCCAAAAGTAAGGGACAATGTAAACACTCCAAAAACATGGAGCTCTGCTAGCCTAAAGGCTTCTGGAAAAACTGGCTCTGATGTTGGGCTCTTGAAATATATGTTGTTGTCAGGAGCTTTAGCTTTTTTTGTAGTGAGACCATAAAAGCTGGGTCTGCATCTATGTGACCTGGAGGAGATGCTTTCTTATTTACCAATGATCATGAGGCAGCATTGCTGAATTCTCTCTTTCGGGGTCAACTGTGGCCACTTGGGGCTAAGTGTCTCCTCATGTGGACTGTGAAGCCATTTGATCATCCTCCAATTTTTGTGATATTTTTTGCTGCTACACTGGGAGTTCAGTATTTCCTTCACGAAATACAAGGAGTTCACCTGGGACACAATGCTGGAGGGAGTTCTGTCACGTGTGGTGGGACAGGGTCTGCAGGAGAATGCACAAACCAGGCTTCTGTCCAACATAGCTTGACCCCTTGACCATAGGAACCTGATTCTGAACATTGCCCTGAAACTTACCCATATAACAAGAATCATTTACATATAAGGGTCTGCTGGCTGCACCATGTCAGTCACAATCCATTTGGAAGCCATTGGGAAATCCACATGGAAGCACCACAGATGTTTTATCTCACACATGCCCACCTTTGCTCTAGGCCCACTATTCAGCAGGCTCCAACTTACTGGAATCTCTGTTCTACACCATTTTCGTGAAACCCAGCCAATCAAGGCACTGTCTGGTACACTCATGATCACCAACAGGATATCCAATGGTTCTCCAGTGCCTCCTGGATATGGGAATTTCAAAAATTTCATGGTATTTATCGAGCCCATCTTTCAAGGTTGAAGTTGGAGGCACTGAGTGTTTCATTTAATTCGGTAACCATTAAATGGTGAAGAAGCTCATTTCAAAGAAAGATCTGGAGAACTCTCACTGCCAAGATTTCCCAAAGAGTGGCCAAAAGGCCACATGAAGCCAGGCCCATTGAGGTCTACAATGTGAAGTGCATTTGTGTTTTGACTCTCAACTATTGCTGCCAAGTGTTTCAGAATAAAATTATGTGATACCTTGGCTGAGATTCCCAGTGCTCTGTGGAAAGCCACACTGGGAATAGATCTCAGTTTCCAATGGTGACTCTCATGTGTGGCCTCCTAATATCCCAACACAATTCATGGCAATACTTCTCTGAGGTCAGTTCCAGGACTCAGTCTCTATAGGGTATCACACCAGAGTTCAAGCCCAGGTGGACCCAGTCATCGCTTCCAACTTCCACACAAATAACCACAATTAAAACCAAAACACTCCCACATGGCCCTCATCTTCTTCCATATAGACACTCCTCATAACCTCTGGCTGGATGTTTCCATGAGGGGCGCAGCCCAACACAGAGTCCAAATAACCTCGCTTGCCCGTCATTTTCCTAAAGGCAGGGTGGCCTGTACACCCTTCCTGTGAACCACAAGGGATCAAAAATGCCTTTCTTTAATACTGCTCTGCTTCTCCAATTTGAGACCTACTGACTGTCAGGTATAGATTCTTTATGTGATTCGGAGTCATGAGAAAACACAAGCATGTATGGGATAGCCTTTGCAGGGCTTAGAAGAACTCATTTGATTCAAAGGATCTCTATTCTCACTTGATGGTGGTCAGGAACCTAAGAGAGGAAGGCGAGAGACTTCATCAACAATTACTGATCTCTTTCCCATTTTGGTTTTGGATGCACACATGGGATCATTCTTTAGATGCATCAGGTGCTGAGAACCTAAGCCACAGCCTCACACAGGGCCAAGAGACTGATTCCGACACATCCATTTCCAAAGAAATTAACAAAGAGCCACAGGTGATGCCCATTTATTTCCATTTTAAAACTGTTTTCTTCAGGCTTCACAAAGCGGTGTCTTGAGGCCAAGACCTTCCTCACATTCAGGGGAAGAGAAGAATTGGTTAGCAAAAAACCCAAAGCAGAGTTTCTCCACTGAGGCTTTCCTGGTCACACTGATATCTGAGTTTTTTGAGATGCTAGCCATTCCCTTTAGCTATCCATTACATGGCCTTGTCACAGAGCTTGGAGGTGGTACATATCTTGGACACAAAACCATGAGCCTATTCTGGAGAGTGGCCAGAATCAGGAAGAAAACAGGAACTTAGGAAATTAGTAGGTGTTGCCCATCCATAAGGGAAGCCACAGTCCATTCATCAATTGGGCAGAATGAATGCTGGGTAGGTTTCTACTAAACAGGACACATCCATTGATGAATTCTCTTTTCAAATGTCTACAACCACAGACACAGTGGGATACACAGACATAGAAACACTCACTTTGTGAAACGACTTACTAGGAACAGTCCACTCCAAACCAAACAAACCGCCTTTTTTACCTATTCTCAGAAAATGAGACAAAACCACAAACTCACACCCACACCCACAAAGGCACCTCCTTCCCCCAAAGAGGTCTGTGACTATCCGGAGTGTCCTCTGACTTGTGAGCCTTATTATGTTCCCTGAAATGTTCTGTCCTGTCTCAGATCTGGTCTTTTTGGCCAAATCTGTGAAGTGGTCAGGAGCCAGCTGTGAGCAACTTCCTGCTTTCTCAGGAAAGGCCCCTCTTCTGAGCTCTCCTGAAATTTGGCCATTCTCACATCAGTATGTACCAAGAAAGACTGACTCTGTTCTTGGTAAATCCAAATAAGTGAGCCCACTGGGAATGGTACTGGGACTGCCTCTGGTAGCCTGGCTTCCTGGATCCCAAGTTCAGAGAGTTCTATCACCAAAGAAGTGAGGAAGGTCACCTCCTTTGTTAACTGAATGAGGTCACTGCTTTGGAAACCACTTTGTCCTAAAATTTGCTTCCAAGGTTCCCATGAGATGGAGGCTGCCCCTATTTCCTGTGATACGTTCACAACTGAGGATTGTATATCAACCATAGGCAGCCAGGAACAGCTGTCTACACTGGACTGGTTTGGTCCATCTTCTCTACATTAAGAAGAGTGAGGCTTATTCTGACACATCCCTTCATCCTGACTGGGTTGTTTGCCATGGAAGATGACTTTTGCTCTCTCAGGTCCTTCATAGCTGCCTACATCTTCTCCAGGGATCATTTCTGCATGAAACTTTGAGGTTCTCAGCAGGTGGAAGATCCCCTACACTCCTGTATTGGAAGACTAATTCTGTCCCTCCTCTTCTGTAAAGTTAGATTGAGGAAACATTGTATGGTTAAGGTTAATAACAGCTTCCATTTGGGTTAGGAATCATTCTCTTGGATGAATAATGGTATTGGAATTTTGCTATATTTTCAAGAATATATAGGTGAAATATAAGTATGAAAAAAGAAATCTAGGTAATTTTTGAAGCACAGAAGGGAATTGGCCCCACTATTGGGATTCTTAGCTTTGAATTATGTTCTGCACAGGTGTCTCAGATTAATTGATATACAATGGCATAGGACCTTGTCTTTTGGATGATTGAATGTCGAAGAGAAAATCCAGTCCAAAAGGGATAGTTGGTGGATTAGGAAGATATTCGGTAGATTTAGAATGAAGAGTGTGTATAGCATTTGGACCAAAAGATCTTTAGCAATAGGGTTTTGGGTAGAGAGTGAAAGTAAATGTCAGCACATGTGAAGAGTCAGTCATAATGATGAAATGGGAAAAAAAATACAGGAAATCAGATTTCAATAGAGACATTAGGAAATCAGGCAAAGTATAAAGTGAGTGATAGGATTAGACATTTTCAACAGGGTTGAGGTTGAATATGTAATTTCAGGAAGAAACAAACATGTAGTCACCAATAGGATTCACTTTTGAGAGCATTAGGCAACCTGGACATGGATTTTTTTTTAATCCATGCTCACTTTCCATTTAGGATTTGGTACAATCATAAGTGTGACCTTGCTTTTTGTTTCCACAATATTACTGTGATTAATGTATATATAGATCAGGTGACATGAGTATTTCTTCCACCATTTCTGGGAGCAATATTTTGAAGACATATAATTTAGTATTGTGGGTACAAATAGGTATACTCTGTGTTATATGAATATAAAGATAATGCATGAATAGACCATACTGTGAATAAATAATATAACTGGTTCCAAATTTAAATAATGGATTGAATTGATATCTGAATATATATTGGAAATCATATATTGATATTCATACAATCATTCCAACCAGTTATACATCTAATGGTAATATCACTGTTATGGTTTATCATGAAGTGTGTGTGAGCTTTGCTTCTAAAATGATTATGGAAATTGAAAATAATGTGCTTGGAAAGAAGTCTCATTAAAAGAGCAGTCAAGAAACCTGGGGGAATACATATGTTCTGAAGCAGGAAGTAATTGAAAGTGAAAAAAATGCCTATAAATTTGTGAATTTGTGAATGAAATATGTATTCTATTATGTGCAAAAACTGAAGAAATATTAATGTACCAGTTTTGAATAAAAATGAACGTCAAAATACATATCATGTCCCATAGGAATCTACTTGCATTGACGTTAAACTGAGTCATTTACTATAGCAATATTAGGATTTGTATGCACCATTCACTGAAGTTAGTTTCAGTATTAGGAAACAAATATGTATTTCAGGTGGATTAATATTTCTGAGAACATTCTTATGAAAAGTTGAATATAAATCCACATTCATGAACATCAATGAATTTAGGGAGTATATAATAAGACACATACATTTCATATTTTGAAAAATCTGGAGAGTTTATACATATATATATGCACACACACACACACACACACGTATACATTAAAAAGTAGCAATATATATGCCAATCGAAATACATTATGAATTATATATCATCCACAAATCCAAAAATCTTCATTTTTCTGAGCATCGATTTATGTATAATGTTGTTCAACTAGGGAGCTCACCCATAGTTTGAATTGTAAGTTCCAACAGCATTTAGGAGGAGTGATCCCTTCTCACAATTTGTATTTGCAAAGTCAGCAACCTCACAAGTATGTACATGTGATACCAGGTAGGATTCTATATGTGAATATAAAAATGCATGTGCTGAATAGGGTACAGAGAAATGGAGACAGGAATTCTCATATTTGTTAACTTTAGAAACACATGGAGAAGGGAGGGGCAGAGCCGCCAACCGCGCCTGTAAGGTAGGCGGACCTGCGAGCCACCCGTAGAACAGGCCTAGCGGCCCGCCATCGTGAAAGACACATCACCCTGGTTGGGGGTTGGGCAGAGCCACTGCACGCGTGCAAGGAACGCGAACATGCGACCCACAGGCAGAACAGGCCCAGACACCCGCGGAGGGGCAGAGACACCCCTTGTGACTTCAAGATAGGTGAACCTGCGACCCACCAGCTGAAGCGGCCCAGCTGCCTTCAGAGGGGCAGAGCCGGCCCCCGCGCCTGCGAAGTAGGTGGACCTGCGAACACCGACAGACCAGGTGCTAGTCCCCGCCAGGGTGCTAGACACATAACCAGGTTTGGGGAGGGGCCGAGCCGCTGCCCGTGCCTGCAAAGCAGGTAGACCTCTCACCCAGAGGCAGAACAGACCCAGCGACCTACCAGCGTGGTAGACACATCGCCCCGGTTTGGGGGGGGGCAGAGATGCCACTCACGCCTGCAATGTAGACAGCCCTGCAACCCACAGACAGAAGAGGCCCAGCGGAGCGCGGAGGGGCAGAGCCGACGCCTGTGCCTGCAAGGTAGCTGGACCTGTTACCCACTGGCTGAACAGGACCAGCACCCGCAGAGGGGTAGATCAACTGCCCGCTCCTGCAAGGTAGGCGGACCAGCTACCAAGAGGCAGAACAGGCCCAGCGGCGTGCTGGTGTGGTAGGCACATTGCCCCAATTGGAGGAGGGGCAGAGCCGCTGCTTACGCCTGTGAGGGAGACTTTTCAAGAATACAATAGCAATATAAACATTTAGGGGTAAAATTCAATAACACAAAAGTTTCACCAAGCCAAAAAAAACGTGAACAGTAGGGAAAGACAAGGAAAGAAAGGACCACAAGCAACGCAGGTCAACTCAACATTAGAAGAGGTAATATCTGCAGCATATGGAATGTCAGATAAAGAATCAGGATATACTTGCTTCAGATGATCTGAAGTCTCCAGGGAGACATTAGACAGCAAAATCAGACAATGAAAGATCACTTTGACAATGAATTACAAAAACAAATCCAAGAAGCAAAAGATCAACTATACAGGGAGATAGAGGTTATAAAAAACACACAAACAGAAATCATAGAAATGCAGGAAGCAATAAACCAACTTAAAAACTCAATTGAGAATACTACCAGCAGAATAGATCACTTAGAACAATGAAGACAAAGTATTTCAACTTGAAAAGAACATAGAAAGCTCAGCAAGACTGTTAAGAAACCATGAGCAGAACATCCAAGAAATATGGGATAACATGAAGAGACCAAACTAAAGAGTAATTGGGATACAGGAAGGTATACAGGTCCAAACCACAGGATTGAGCAATCTATTCAATGAAATAATATGAGAAAACTTTCCAGACATGAAGAATGAGACAGAATCCCAAATCCTAGAAGCCTACAGGACGCCAAATGTGCAAAATCATAAGAGATAAACACCGAGACATATTATAATGAAGATGCCAAACATACAGAATAAAGAGAGAATTTTTAAAAGCTACAAGAGAAAGGAAGCAGATTACATTTAGGGGTAAACCAATCAGGATAACAGCTGATCTTTCAACACAGACTCTGAAAGCTAGAAGATCCTGGAATAACATATTTCAATCACTGAAAGAAATTGGGTTCCAACCAAGAATTGTGTATCCAGCGATTTTAAGCTTCAGGATGGAAGATGAAATTAAAACCTTCCATGATAAACAAAAGTTAAAAGAATTTGCAGCTAGAAAACCATCTCCTCAAAAGATCCTTGGCAAAACATTATAGGAAGACGAAATGGAAAATAACAATAAAAACCAACAGTGGGAGGTAGTACAGTAAAGGGGCGAAAAATAATCAAAGAGAAAAACAAACCATGTTTAGTAACATAAATAAACAAATATGGCTGGAAGAACAACCCATATTTCAAAAATAACCCTAAATGTTAATGCCTTAAACTCACCAATTAAGAGACACAGGCTAGTAGAATGGATCACGAAAGAAGACCCAAAAATTTTCTGCCTACAGGAGACACATTTGATAGGAAAAGACATATATAGACTAAAGGTGAAAGGTTGGGAGAAATCATATCACTCATATTGACTTTGGAAACAAGCAGAAGTGTCCATACTCATATCAAATAAAATAGATTTCAAGACAAAGTTAATCAAAAGGGATAAAGAGGGACACTACATATTGCTCAAGGGAACCATACACCAACAAGACATAACAATCATAAATATATGTGCCCCAAACAATGGTTCAGCTATGTTAATCAAACAAACTCTTCTCAAGTTCAAGAGTCTGGTAGACCACCATACAATAATCATGGGAGATTTCAACACACCTCTCTCACTACTGGACAGATATTCCAAACAAAAGTTGAATTAGGAAACTATAGAACTCAATAACACAAATAATAACCTAGACTTAATTAACATATATAGAATATACCACCCAACATCAGCAGTTACACTGTTTTCTCAGCAGCACATGGATACCTCTCAAAAATAGATCATATATTATGTCACAGAACAACTCTTAGACAATATAAAGGAGTATAGATAATACCAGGCATCTTATCTGATCGTAATGGAATGAAACTGAAAATCAACAATAAAAGAAGGAAGGAAAATTCATGCATCACTTGGAGAATGAACAATACGTACTGAATGATCAATGGGTTATTGAAGACATCAAGGAGAAAAATAAAAAATATTCTTAGACATAAATGAAAAAGACAGACAGAACATATCAGAATCTATGGGACACATTGAAAGCAGTTCTAAGTGGAAAATTCATTGCTTGGAGTTCTTTCCTTAAAAAAAGAAAAAAAAACAACAACAAATAAATGATCTCATAGTTCATTTCAAAATCCTAGAAAAAGAAGAGCAAAACAACAGAAAAAGAAATAGAAGGCAAGAAATAATTAAAATCAGAGCTGAAATTAATGAAATCGAAACAAAAGAAACAATTGAAAAAATTGAAAATGCTAAAAGTTGAAAAATTAATAAAATCGACAGACTCTTAGCCATGTTAATGAAGAGAAGAAGAGAGGGAACTCAAATTACTATCATAAGGGATGAAAAAGGCAATATCACAACAGACACTTCTGAAATACAGAAGATAATCAGAAATTATATTAGAAGATAGTGAAGGCATCAATAAATTTCTTAAGTCATATGATCTGCCCAGATTGAGTCAGGAGGATATAGACAACCTAAGCAGACCAATATCAATTGAGAAAATAGAAGAAACCATCCAAAGACTACCAACTAAGAAAAGCCCAGGACCGAATGGGTATACAGCAGAGGAGGCCAATATCACCCTGATTCCTAAACCAGACAAAGACCCTTCAAAGAAACAAATATACAGACCAATCTCTCTAATGAACCTAGATGCAAAAATCCTCAATAAAATTCTGGCGAATCAGATACAAAAACATATTTAAAAAATTGTGCAACATGATCAAGTAGGATTCATTCCTGGGATACAAGGCTGGTTCAATATACGGAAATCAATAAATGTTATTCACCACATCAATAGACTTAAAAATAAGAACCATATGATCACCCCAATAGATGCAGAAAAAGCATTCAATAAAGTACAGCATCCCTTTATGTTTAAAACTCTAGAAAAACTGGGATAACAGGAACATACCTCAATATTGTAAAAGCAATCTATGCTAAGCCTCAGGCTAGTATCATTCTGAATTGAGAAAAAATTGAAGGCATTCCCTCTAAAATCTGGAACAAGACAGGGATGCCCTCTCTCACGATTTCTGTTCAACATAGTTCTCGAACACTGGCCAGAGCAATTAGACAAATGAAAGAAATTAAAGGCATAAAAATAGGAAAAGAAGAACTTAAATTATCACTATTTGCAGATGACATGATTCTATACCTAGCAGACCCAAAAGGGTCTACAAAGAAACTACTAGAGCTAATAAATGAATTCAGCAAAGTGGCAGGATATAATATCAACACACATAAATCAAAGACATTCCTGTATATGAGCCACAAATCCTCTGAAATGGAAATGAGGACAACCACCCCATTCACAATATCCTCAAATAAAATAAAATACTTGGGAATCAACCTAACAAAAGAGGTGAAAGACTTATACAATGAAAACTACAGAAACCTAAAGAGAGAAATATAAGAAGATCTTAGAAGATGGAAAAATATACCCTGTTCATGGATAGGTAGAACTAACATCATCAAAATGGCGATATTACCAAAAGTTCTCTATAGGTTTAATGCAATGCCAATCAAAATCCCAACGGCATTTCCTGTAGAAATAGATAAAACAATTATGAAATTCATATGGAATAATACAAGACCCAGTATAGCAAAGACAACTCTAAGCAGGAAGTGTGAATCAGGCGGTATAGCGATACATGTCCTCAAACTATACTACGGAGCAATAGTAACAAAAAGAGCATGGTACTGGTACCAAAACTGGCGGGTGGACCAATGGTACAGAATAGAGGACACAGAAATCAATCCACAAAATTACAGCAATCTTATATTTGATAAAGGAGCTAAAAGCATAAACTGAAGGAAGGATAGCATCTTCAACAAATGGTGCTGGAAAAACTGGAATTACATATGTAAGAAAATGAAACTGAATCCCTTTCTCTCGCCATGCACAAAAGTTAACTCAAAATGGATCAAGGAGCTTGATATCAAATCAGCGACACGGCATCTGATAGAAGAAAACTTTGGCTATGATCTACATACTGTGGGGTCGGGCTCCAAATTCCTCAATAGGACACCCATAGCATAAGAGTTAATAATTAGAATCTACAAACAGGACTTACTCAAACTAAATAGATTTTTCTCAGAAAAAGAAACAATAAGAGAGGTAAAAAAGGAGCCTACATCCTGGGAACAAATCTTTACTCCTCACACTTCAGATAGAGCCCTAATATCCAGAGTTATACAAAGAACTCAAAAAATTAAACAATAAGCAAATGAATTACCCAATCAACAAATGGGCCAAGGACCTGAACAGACACTTCTCAGAGGAGGACATACAATCAATCAATAAGTACATCAAAAAATTCTCACCATCTCGAGCATTCAGAGAAATGCAAAACTAACCCACCCTAAGATACCATCTCACTGCAGTAAGCTTGGCAGCCATTATGAAGTCAAACGACAACAAGTGCTGGTGAGGATGTGGGAAAAAGGGTACACCTGTACATTGCTGGTGGGACTGCAAATTGGTGCAGCAAATTTGGAAAGCAGTATGGAGATTTCTTGGAAACTTGGGAATGGAACCGCCATTTGACCCAGCAATTCCCCTTCTCGGTCTAATCCCTATAGACCCAAAAAGTGCATGCTACAGGGACACTGATAAATCTATGTTCATAGCAGCACAATTCACAATAGGAAGACTGTGGAACCAACCTAGATGCCCTTCAATAGATGAATGGATTAAAAAAAATGTGGCATTTATACACAATGGAGTATTACTCTGCATTAAAAAATGACAAAATCATACAATTTGCAGAGAAATCGATGGCATTAGAACGTATTATGCTACGTGAAGATAGCCAATCACTAAAAAACAAATGCCAAATGTTTTCTTTGATATAAAGAGAGTAACTAAGAACAGAGTTGGGAGGAAGAGCATGAGAAGATGATTAATATTAAACAGGGGTGAGAGGTGGGAGGGAAAAGGAAAGAGAAGGAAAATTACATAGAAATGGAAGGAAACCCTCATGGTTATACAAAATTAAATACAAGATGAAGTGAGGTGAAAGGGGACAAAAACAAGTGGAAGAAATGAATTACAATAGATGGGGTAGAGAGAGAGGATTGGAGGGGAGGGGATGGGAGATAGTAGAGGACAGGAAAGGCAGCAGAATACAACAGACACTAGTATAGCAATATGTAAAATAGTGGATGTGTAACTGATGAGATACTGCAATCTGTATACGAAGAAAAATGGAAGTTCATAACCTACTTGAATCAAAGTGTGAAATATGACATGTCAAGAACTATGTAATGTTTTGTAAAACCAACAATAAATATTAAAGGAAAAAAAAACACATGGAGAACTATTTCAATGAAAAATTGACTAGGTTTATAACACCTACACTTTATCATGCAAAAGGCAAGTCCAACTATACACCATGCCTCTTCAGAACTGCTTGTATTTCTATTCTGTTTGGGTTATTTTTCTTCATCATATTAGGATTAGTAGTCAGAGTTTGGTAGGGTATGCGTTAGTGTCAGGGATTCAGTCTTTGGAATGGAAAATTGGAAAATGAATCCAATGTGTATGCAAATATGTGCTACACAAAAATCTTCCCACTCTCATCCAGAACAATGCCTTGACGTTACCTTCACGCCAAATAAGAAACAATTAGAGGAGAAGAGTTAGAAAATCTGTAAATACATATCTGGAATGGAAAATATTCAGGAGTTCACAAACTTGGAGGTGGTAGAGGAGTATCCCAAAGTAAGGGACAGGGTAAACACTCCACAAACATGGAGGTCTGCTGGCCTAAAGACTTCTAGAGAAACTGCCTCTGAGGATGGGCACTTGAAATATATGTTGTCAGTAGCTTTAGCTTCCTTTGTAGTGAGATCATCAAAGCTGGGTCTGCATCTATGTGACCTGGAGGACATTCTTTCTTGCTTTCCAATACACATGAGGCAGCAGTGCTGAATTCTCTCTTCGTATGTAAACTGTGGCCACTGGGGTCTAAGTGTCTCCCTGTGTGGACTGTGAAGCCTTTTGTTCATCCTCCATTTTCGTAGAGTTTCCTGCTGCAGCACTGAGAGTTTGGTATTTGCCTCACAAAATACAAGGAGTTCAACTGGAACACAGTCCTGGAGGGAGTTCTGTCATTTGTGGTTTTTCAGGGTCTACAAGAGAATGCACCAACCAGGCTTCATTCCCACATAACTTGCCCCCTTCTCCATAGCAACCTGATTCTGCACATTGCCCTGAAAACTATCCATTTAACAAGACACCTTTACATATAAGTGTCTGGTCACTGCACCGTGTCAGTGACAAACCATTTGGAATTCAATGGCAAAACCACATGGCGCAACCACAGAAGATTTATCACACACCTGCACACCACAGCTCAGGGCTCACTACTCAGGAGGGTCCAACTTAATGGCATCTCTGTTCTACACCATTTTCATAAATCCCAGTCAATCAAGGCACTGTCTGGTACACTCATGATCAGCAAGAGGTGCTGACAATTTAAGCCACAGCCTCACACAGGGCCCAGAGTCTGATTCAGACATAACCATTTCCAAAACAATTCATCAAAGAGGCACAGGTGATGCCCATTCATTTCCATTTGAAAATTGTTTTCTTCTGGCTTTATAAAGGGGTGGCCTGAGGCAAAGAGGTTCCTGACATTCAGGGCAACAGAACAATAGTTAAGCAAAAGGCCCTAAGCCAGGTTTCACCATAGAGACTTTCCTGGTCACACCAATATCTGAGTTTTCTGGTGTGCTCGCCATTCCTTTCAGCTAACTAGTACATGGCCATGTCACAGAGCTTGGAGGTGGTACATATCTTGGACAAAAAACCATGAGCCTTTCTGGAGAGTTGCCAGAATTCAGGAAGAATTCAAGAACTTAGGATGATACTAGGTGTTGCCCATGGATAAGTCAAGCCTCAGTCCATTCATTAATTGGGCAGGATGAATGCTGTGAAGCTTTCTACTAGACAGGACACACCCAGTGAGCCATTTTCTTTTCTAATATCTACAACTAAGGACACAGTGGGATACACAGACATAGAAACAGTCTCCTTGTCAGATGACTTACTAGAAACAGTCCACTCCAAACCAAACAAACCTCCTTTTTTACCTATTCTCAGAATATGAGACAAATCCACAAACTGACATCCACACACACAAAGTCACCTCCTTCCCCAAGTATGTCTGTGACTATCCGGAGTGTCCTCTGACTAGTAGGCCATAGAATGTTCCCCAGAAATGGCCGGTCCTGTCTCAGATCTGGTCTCCTTGGCCAATTCTGTGAAGTTTTCAGGAGGCAGTGGTGAGCCATTTCCTGCCCTCTCAGGAAAGGACCCTCTTCAAAGCTTTCTTGGCATTTGGCCACCCTCACATCAGTAGGTACCAAGAAAGACTGACTCTTTACTTGGTAAATCCAAACAAGTGAGCCCACTTGGACTGGGACTGGTACTGGCTCTTGGTGCCTGGCTTCCTGGATCACAAAATTCAGAGAGTTCCATCATGAAAAAAGTGAGGTGAGGTCACTTTCTTCAGAAAATGAATGAGGCCACTGTCTTGGCCACCACTTTGTCCTAACAGTTGCTTCCTAGTGTCTCAGGAAAAGGAGGCTGCCTCTATTTCCTGTGACACTTTCACAAGTTAGAATGGTATAGAAACATAGGCACCTGGGAACAGCTCTCCACACATGCCTGGTTTCATACATCTTCCCTACATTAAGAAGAGATAGGATGATTCAGACACATCCTTTCATCCTGATCGGGTTGTTTGCAAAGGAAGATGACTTTTGCTGTCTCAGGTCCTTCATAGCTGCCTACGTCTTCTCCAGGGATCATTTCTGCATGGATTTTGAGGTACTCAGCAGGTGGAAGATCTCCTAACTTCCTGTATTGTAATACTAACTTTGTCCCTGCTCTTCTGTAAAGTGAGATTGAGTGAAAAATCTCAGTTTACAGAATGGTTAGGGTTAATAGCATGTTCGATTTGGGTTATGAATCATTTTGCTGGATGAATAATGATATTGGGAACCTGTGATATTTACAAGAACATGGAGGTGAAATATAAGTATGAAAACAGAAATCTAGGTAATATTTGAAGCCCAGAAGGACTTTGGGCCCTTGATTGGGATACTTAGCTTAAATTATGTTCTGTGTGACCTTTGCATTTTGTGTCCAGAATATTAGTGTGATAATATGTATATGTAGCTAAGGTGACATGAGTATTTCTTTCACCATTTCTGTGAGCAATATTTTGAAAACTTATAAATTAGTACTGGGGATACTATTAGGTTTACCCTGTTTTGATGAATATAGAGATGATGCATTAATAGACCATACTGTGAATAAATTATATAACTGGTTCCATATTTAAATAATGGATTGTATTGATATCTGAAAATATATAGAAAATCTTATATTGATATACATACATTCATTCCAACCAGTTATATATCTAATTGTAATGTTAGGGTTATCATTTATCATGAATAGTGTGTGAGTTTTGCCTCAAAAATGATTATGGAATCGAAAATAATATGTTTAGAAAGAAGTCTAGTAAAAAGACCAGTCAAGAAACATGGAGGAACATATGTCTTCCGAAGGAGGAAGTGATTGAAAGTGAACCAAATGTTTATAAATTTGTAAACTTGTGAATGAAAGGAAATATCTTATGATGTCCATGAACTGAAGAAATAATAACGTACCAGGTTTGAATAAAAATGAACTTTAACAAACACAATAGAGACATTAGGAATTCTGGCAAAGTATAGTTCGCAGTGAAAGGTTAATAAAATAAGTACTTGTCACTTCCTGTTTTTCTGTATGCTTAACAAAACACTTTTGAAATATTGAGAACTGTTTGCTAATCTTATTCCCAGAATGTGCTGTCCCCAATTGCCAAACTGCAGAATGTACTCCCTCAACCGGTTGCACGCAAACCGCTCACTCGCCCGGACCCATCAATAAACTTACCCCCCTGCCCTGTCCAAGGGAAATATATAAGCTCTGCTTAAGCTGTTCTCTGGGCTCTCTGCTCTATTCAAGTGAGCTCTGAGCCCCAGCATGCTGGACCCCCAATAAACCCTTTGCTTTTGCATGAGACAGTCTCTTGGTGGTCTCTTCCCCCGATTGTCACCGGACCTTTACATATGGAGGTTCCACTGAGATCCGGCAGCGGTGGACAAGAGACCCCAACAAACTCCTCTCAGGGTAAGTAAGGTGCCTCTTTCTGGTCAGGTTTCAGGTCAGGGCTTGGCAAAATGGATGTCAATGAAGAGCGTGAGCTCTCTCCAACGATGGCTGACAGTCATGTCACAGAGCCACAGGCCAAGTCCCTGGGTGACGTCATAGAGGACTCAGAAAATTGAGGAACAATAGTCTCCATGACTCAGTGATATTTTGTTTCAGATTCGTTATTGCCAACCGATCGGGTTCTGCCAACTACTAAGTCCTGGTCTCAGTGTTGGACTTCCATATCCTGTCTTTATTGTCTTGTCTTGTCTTTATTGTCTTGTCTTGTCTTGTCGGCTGGCCGGTCCAATAATAATCCTCATATTATTGCTAACTATTAAACCCTGCTTGCTCAACCATGTAATTTATTTTCTCCAAGCTCAAATTGGACAAGTTAAACTAATGGTAATACCCCACTAGCAGACATAGAATGTGACACCCCCCAATGATCATTTTTATGATTAAAAGTAGCCAGAAAAAGAAGTGTCGAATGAAAGGTTAATAAAATATGTAGTTGTCACTTCCTGTTTTTCTGTACGCTTAACAAAACACTGTTGAAATCTTGAGAAATGTTTGCCAATCTTGTTCCCAGAATGTGCTGTCCCCAACTGTCAAACTGCAGAATGTACTCCTTCACCAGGTTGCATGCAAATTGACCACTCGCCCTGACACATCAATAAACTTTCCTCCCTGCACTCGCAAGGGAAAGTATTTAACCTCTGCTTAAGCTGTTCTCAGGGCTCTCTACTCTTTTCAAGTAAACTCTGAGCCCCAGCATGCTGGACCCCCAATAAACCCTTTGCTGTTACATGAGATAGATTCTTGGTGGTCTCCTCTTCTGACACTCGACCGACCTTTACTTGGATGATTGAATGTAGAAGAGAACATCCAGTCAAAAGGGATAGTCAGTAGGATTAGGAATATAGTCCGTAGGTTTAGGAAGAAGAGTGAGTATAGGATTTGGACCAAAAGTTCTTTAGTAATAGGGTTTCGGTTAGAGAATGAATGTAAATGTCAGCACATGTGAAGAATGAGTCACAATGATGAACTGGGGAAAATATGTAGGAAAGCAGATATCAATAGAGACATTAGGAAATCAGGCAAAGTATAAAGTGAGTGATAGGATTAGACATTATCAACAGGGTTGAGTTTCAATATATAATCTTAGGAAGAAACAAATATGTAGTCACCAATAGGATTGACATTTGAGAGTATTAGGCAACCTGGACATGAATGTTTTTAATAATACAGGTTCACTTTCTATTTAGCCTTTGGTACAATCATAAGTGTGACTTTTGCATTTTGTGTTCCGAATATTACTGTGATAAAATGTATATGTAGATCAGGTGACATGAGTATTTCTTCCACAATTTCTGGGAGCAATATTTTGAAGACGTATAAATTGAGCACTCTAGGATATGCCAACAAACAATTCTTACACAAACTTTTACCAATGTGGTTCCAAAGGTAGAGGCGCATACGCAAGGAATGCAAAGTGAACTAATTCTAACCAAAAAAAAAAGAAAAAAAAATTGATACTTTATCTTCCACTTCTTGTGCCACTCCTGTTTCAAATTACTTAGTCTTGACTGCATGTCTCCTGCAGAAATAATCAAAATCTCTGGAATACGTCTTTTGTTTGTTTTGCTTTTGCGGTGCTGCAGATAGAACCCAGGGCCTCCACATGCTTCGGAAAGCACTTGACTGCTAAACTACATCCATGCTCCCCACCCCCACTACTTTTTTGTTGTTTTGAGAAAGGGTCTTAGTAGCTGGGATTTCAGGCATGCACTATTGCACCAGACTCCTGAATATATCTTGCCACTACATTTAGATGCAGAATTGGCTCAACAATAAGAAATTAAGAGGGTGTGAATAAAATAGTAATAGTGAAGAACCACTAAGAATACAGAGAAAGCACACTAAACAATACCTTTTGTTCAAATGCAATCTCTTTTAAAAGATTTTTTAAATGGATGACAATAAACTTCTGAAAAACAGACACAAATATCTTTCCTATCCTTTGCCTGAATTTCAATACTTTAAATTTTATTTTAATTACAGCTTTACTGAGATACAAATTTATATACCATGCAATCTATTGTATCACATGTGTATCTATTTTATATCCAGTATGGTTATTTCAATAAAATGACACACTAACTTTTCTGAATGAGTAGAATTACTAGTTACTACTAGGGTTCAATTCCTAGCTTTGCAAAAGCAAACAAACAAACAAACAAAGTTGGCTAACGGATCATATATTCTAATATTCCTAGCATTTTTTCAGTACAAAAAACCCACATTATCCCACAAAGGGATATGAAATAGAATTATATTTTTTCATCTGGGTATGCTAAAGACAAGTCTATTTAGAAAATCCTGTTGTTTCAAATGTTGTTGAAAATAATATAAAAATACTTTAAGAAAGAATGCAAAATAAAAAAAAATAAATTAGTATTGGGGGTACAAAGAGGTGTACCCTGTGTCTATGAATATAGAAGTAATTCATGAATTGACAATACTGTGAATAAATAATATAACTGATTCCACTTCAAATAATGGATTGCTAGAATTGATATCTGAAAATATATAAGAAATCTTATATTGATATAGAATCATTCATTCCAATGAGTTATACATCTAATGGTAATATTAGGGTTATATTCTATCATGAAAGGTGTGTGAGATCTGCTTCAAAAGTGAGAATGGAAAAGGAAAATAATGTGTTTGGAAAGAAGTCTCATGAAAAGACCAGTCAAGAAACATAGAGGAATGCATGTGTTCTGAAGTAGAAAGTGATTGAAAGTGACACAAATGCAAATAATTTTGCTAACTTGTGGATGAAATACATATCCTATGATGTGAATAAACTGAAGAAATAGTAAAGTACCAGTGTTGAATAAAAATGAACGTCAAAATGTACATCATGTCCCATAGTAATCTACTTGGATTGATGTTAAACTGGGTCAGTTACTGTAGAAATATTAGGATTTGTATGCACCATTCACTGATGTTACTTGTCAGTACTAGAAAACAAATATGTATTTCAGGTGGATGAATAATTCTGAGAATAATCTTGTGAAAAGTTTATTATAAATCCACATACATGAATATGAATGAATTTAGGGTGTGTAAAAGAAGACAGAAGTATTTCATATTTTTAAAAATTTGGAGAGTGTGTATATATATATATATATATATATATATATATATATATATATATATATATATATACACACACACACAAACAAACACATATACACACAGAGACATTGAAATGTAGCAATATATATGCCAATTGAAATTGATGTAGAAGTACATATCGTCCAAAGATCCAAAAATATTTAATTTACTGAACATGGATTTGTGTATAATGTTGTTCAACTAGGAAGCTCCCCCTTAGGTTAAATTTTCAGATCCAACAGCGTTTAGGAGGAGTGATCTCTTCTCATAATTTGTATCTGCCAAGTCAGCCACCTCACAAGAATGTACATTTGATACCAGGTAGGATTCTATATGTGCATATAAAAATGCATGTGCTGAATAGGCTACAGACAAACGGAGACAGGAATTCAAATACTTGTTAAATTTAAAAACACATGGACAACTATGTCAACAAAATATTGATTAGATTTATAACTCCTACACTATATAATGCAAAAGGCAAGTTCAACTATACACCATGCCTCCTCTGAACTTTTTGGATTTCTATTCTGTTTGGGTTATTGTTCTCCATCATATTAGGATTAGTAGTCAGATTCTAGTAGGTTATGGGTTAGTGTCAGGAATTCAGTATTTCGAATGGAAAATTGAAAAATGAATCCAATGTGTATGCAAATATGTGCTACAAAAAAATCTTCCAACTCTCATCCACAACAATGCTTTGAAATTACCTTCACCCCAAATAAGACACAATTAGAAGAGAAGAGGTAGAAAATCTGTGAATATATATCTGTAGTGGAATATGCTCAAAAGTTCACAATTTTGGAGGTTGTAGAGCAGTTTCCAAAAGTAAGGGACAGGGTAAACACTCCACAAACATGGAGCTCTGTTGGCCAAAAGATTTCTTGAGAAACTGCCTCTGAGGGTGGGCACTTGAAATATATGTGTTTGTCAGAAGCTTTAGCTTCCTTTCTAGTGAGACCATCAAAGCTGGGTCTGTATCTATGTGACAAGAAGATCTTGGTTTCTTATTTTCCAATGATCCTGAGGCAGCAGTGCTGATTTCTCTCTTTGTATGTAAACTGTGGCCACTGGGGGCTAAGTGTCACCCCATGTGGACTCTGAAGCCATTTGTTCATCCTCCAACTTTTGTGGTGTTTCTTGCTGCTGAACTGGGACATTGGTATTTGCTTCACGAAATACAATGAGTTCAACTGGAACACAGTGCTGGAGGAAGTTCTGTCACGTGTTGTGGGTCACGTTCTGCAGGAGAATGTACCAACCAGGCTTCAATACCAGATAGCTTGTCCCCTTAACCTCAGCAACCTGATTCTTAACATTACCCTGAAACCTCTCCATATACAAGATGCCTTTACATAGAAGGGTCTGCTGGCTGCACCATGTCAGTCACAAGCCATTTGGAAGTCAATAGCAGATCCACATGGTCCCACCACAGATATTTTATCACACACTACTGCTCTAGGTCCACTACTCAGCAGGCTCCAACTTATTGGCATTGCTGTTCTAGATAATTTTTATGAAACTCAGTCAATAAAGGCCCTGGCTAGTATACTCATGATCAGCAACAGACCATTTAAGAGTTCTCCAGTGCCACCTGTTAATGGCCTCCACAGGGCTTTGAAGAACTCATTTGACCCAAAGAATGCCTAATCTCACTTGATGGAGGTCAGGAACCTTACAGAGGAAGGCAAGAGACTTCATCCACAATTACTGATCTTTCTGCCATTTTGGTTTTGAATGCACACATGGGATCTTTCTTTAGATCCATCAGGTGCTGAAAATCTAAGCTATAGCCTCACATAGGACCAAGAGGCTGATTCAGACGCATCCCTTTCCAAAGCAATTAAGCACAGAGCCACAGTTGATGTCCATTTATTTCCATTTGAAAGCTGTTTTCTTCAGGATTCACAAAGGGATGGCCTGAGGCAAAGACTTTCCTGACATTCAGGGCAACAGAACAATAGCAAAAGGCCCAAAGCAGGGTTTATCCACTGAGACTTTCCTGGACACACTGATATTAGAGTTTTCTGAGATGCTCGCCATTCCCTTCATCTATCTTGTACATGGCCATGTCACTCAGATTGGAGGTGGTACATATCTTGGACACAAAACAATGAGCCTATTCTTGAGAGTGACCAGAATTGAGGAAGAAATCAGGAACTTAGGAAGATTGCAGGTGTTGCCCATCCATAAGGCAAGGGGCAGTCCACTCCTAAATTGGGCAGGATGAATGCTGGGAAGATTTCTACTAGACAGGACACATTGATGCATTCTTTTTTCTAAGGTCTACAACCACGAACACAGTGGGTTACAAAGACATGCAAAAAATCGCCTTGTCAAACGACTTACTAGAAGCAGTCCACTCCAAACCAAACAAACCGCCTTTCCTACCTATTCTCATAAGAAGAGACTAAACCACAAAATCACACACACACGCGCAAACGCACCTCCTTCATTCAAGTAGGTCTGTGACTATCTGGAGTGTCCTCTGACTGGTGGGCCATACTATGTTCCCCCAAAAGGCCTGTCCTGTCTCAGATCTGGTCGCGGTGAACCACTACCTGCTTTCTCAGGAAAGGCCCCTCTTCAGAGCTCTCCTGGCATTTGAAATCCTCATATCAGTAGGTACCAAGGAATACTTAGTCTATCCTTGGTTTTTCCAAACAATGGAGCCCACTGGCACTGGAACTGTGACAAGGTCTTGGTATTCTCTGTCTTCCTGGAGCCCAAGGTCAGGGAGTTTCTTCACCAAGGAAGTGAGGTAGGTCGCTTCATTCAGGAACTGAGTGACTTTACTGCCTTTGCAACCACTTTGTCCTAACAGGTGATTGCAAGGTTCCCATGAGGTGGAGGCTTCCCCTACTTCCCGAGACAGTTTCAACAGTTAGAATGGTATATCAACCATAGGAATCCGGGAACAGCTCTCCACACAGGCCTGGTTTGGTCCCTCTTCTCTACATTAAGAAAAGAGAGGCTGATTCAGACACAATGCTTCATCCTGAGTGCGTTGTTTGCCATGGAAGATGACTTTTGCTCTCTCAGGTCCTTCATAGCTGCCTATGTCTTCTCCAGGGATCGTTTCTGCTTAAAACTTTGAGGATCTCAGCATCTGGAAGATCCCCTACATTCCTGTATTGTAAGACCAACTCTGTCGCTGCTCTTCTGTAAAGTTAGATTGAGGGAACAGTGTTTGGTTAGGCTTAATAACAGGTTCGATTTGGATTAAGAATCATTCTGAGCGATGAATAATGGTATTGGGAATGTGCGATATTTACAAGAATATTTAGGTGAAATATAAGTATGAAAACAGAAATCTAGGTAAAATTTGAAGCCCAGAAGGGCATTGGGCCTTTAATTGGGATACTTAGCTTTGACTTACGTTCTGCACAGATGTCTTAAATAAATCCATATACAATGTCATAGGACCTTGTACCTTGGATGATTGAATGTCACGAGAATATCCAGTCGAAAAGCTATAGTCGGTAGGATTAGGAAAACTGTCGGTAGGTTTAGAAAGAATAGTGATTATAGGTTTTGGAGGAAATGTTTTTAGCAATTGGGTTTCGGTTAGAAAGTGAATTTAAATGTCAGCACATGTGAAGAGTCAGTCAAAATGATAAACTGGGAAAATATTTAGGAAAGCAGAAATCAATAGAGACATTAGGATATCAGGCAAAGTATAAAGTGAGTGATAGGATTACACATTTTCAACAGGCTTGAGGTTGAATATATAATCTTAGGAGGAAACAAATATATAGTCACCAATAGGATTGACATTTGAGAGCGGTAGCAACCTGGACAGGAATATTTTTAGTAATCCATGCTCACTTTTCATTTAGATTTTGGTACAATCATAACTGTGACCTTTGCATTTTGTTTCCAGAATATTACTGTGATAACATGTACATGTAGATCAGGTGACATGAGTATTTCTTCCACCATTTCTGGGAGCAATATTGTGAAGACGTATAAGTTAGTACTGGGGGTACAAATAGGTGTACCCTGTGTCTATGAATATAGAGATAATGCATGAATAGACCATACTGTGAATAAATAGTATTACTGGTTCCAACTTTGAATAATGGATTGAATTGATAAATGAAAACATAGAGGAAATCTTATATTGATATATATACATTCATTAAAACCAAATATACATCTAATGGTAATATTAGGGTTATGGTTCATCATGAAGAGTGTGTGAGTTTTGCTTCAAAAATGATTAAGGAAATCGAAAAAGAAACCTCATGAAAAGATCAGTCAAGAAACATGGAGTTATACATGTGTTCTGAAGCAGGAAGTGATTGAAAATGAAACAAATGCCTATTAATTTTCGAATTTCTAGATGAAATATATATTTTATGATGTGCATAAACGGAAGAAATTGCAATGTACCAGTGTTGAATAAAAATGAATTTCAAAATACACATCATGTCCCATAGAAATCTATTTGCATTGATGTTAAACTGGGTAAGTTACTGCAGAAATACAAGGATTTGTATGCACCATTCACTGAAGATAGTTCTCAGTACGAGGAAACAAATATGTTTTTCAGGTGTGTGAATATTCCTGGGAATAATCTAGTGAAAAGTTGATTAAAAATCCACATACATGAATATGAATTATTTTAGGGAGTGTATAATAAGACACATATTTCATATTTTGAAAAATCTGGAGAGTATGTATACACACACACACACACAAACAGACTTTAAAAAGTAGGAATATATATGCCAATTGAAATTCACCATGAAATATATATCATCCACAGATCAGAAATATTTATTTTACTGAACATGGGTTTTTGTGTAAAGTTGTTCAACCAGGAAGCTCACCCATTGGTTGAATTTTCAGTTCCAGCATCATTTAGGAAGAGTGAACTATTCTAACAATTTGTATCTGCCAAGTGAGCCATCTCACAAGAATGTACGTGTGATTCCAGGTAGGATTCTATATGTGCATATAAAATTACATGTGCTGAATAGGCTGCAGAGAAAGGGAGTCAGGTATTCACATATTTGTTAACTTTAGAAATACATGGAGAAATATTTCAACAGAAAATTGACTAGATTTATAACTCCTACCCTATATAATGCAAAAGGCAAGTCCCACTATACAACATGCATCCTCTGAACTGCTTATATTTCTATTCTGTTTGGGTTTTTATTCTCCATCATATTAGGATTAGTAGTCAGAGTCTAGTAATGTAGTGGTTAGTGTCATGGATTCAGTATTTCTAATGGAAATTTGGAAAATGAAACCAATGTGTATGTAAATATATGCTACACAAAAATCTTCCCACTCTCATCCAGAAAAATGCCTTGACATTACCTTCGCACCAAGAAAGACACAATTAGAGGAGAAGAATTAGAAAATGTGTGAATACATATATTCAATGAAAAATCCTCAGAAATTCACAACCTTGGAGGTGGTAGAGGAGTTTCCAAAAGTAAGGGACAGGATAAACACTCCACAAACATGGAGCTCTACTGGCCTAAAGACTTCTTGAGAAATGCCTCTGAGTTTGGGCACTTGAAATATATGTTGTTTTCAGGAGCTTTAGCTTCTTTCTAGTGAGACCATCAAAGCTGGGTCTGCATCTATGTGACCTGGAGGACATGGAATCTTATTTTTCAATGAACATGAGGCAGCAGTGCTGGTTTCTCTCTTTGCAGGTAAACTGTGGCCACTGGGGGCTAAGTGTCTCCCCGTTTGGACTGTGAAGCAATTTGGTCATGATCCACTTTTCGTTGTGTTTCTTGCTGCTGCACTGGGAGTTTGGTGTTTGCTTCATGAAATACAACGAGTTTATCTGGGACACAGTGCTGGAGGGAGTTCTGTCACGTGTGGTGGGTCAGTGTCTGCAGGAGAATGCACCAACCAGGCTTCTATCCAGATAGCTTTCCCCCTTGACCATAGCAACCTGATTCTGAACATTGCCCTGAAACCTCTGCATATAACAAGATGCCTTTACATAGAAGGGTCTGCTGCCTGCACCATGTCAGTCACAAGGCATTTGGAATCCAATGCTAGATCCTCATGGCCGTACCACTGATGTTTTATCACACACCTGCCCACCACTGCTCTAGGTCCACTTCTCAGCAGACTCCAACTTACTGGCATCTGTGTTCTACACCATGTTAAAGAAACCCAGTCAATCTAGGCACTCTCTGGTATACTCATGATCAGCAACAGGACATCCAAAGGTTCTCCAGTGCCACCTGGTCATGGTAATTTTAAAAATTTCATGATATTTATGTAACCATTTTCAAGGATGAAGTTGGAGGCATTGTGGGTTTCAATTATTCAGAAACCATTAAATGGTGAGGAATCTCATTTTAATGAAAGCTCTGGAGAACTCTCACAGGCAAGGCTTCCCAAATAGTGGCCAAAACGTCACTTGAAGCCAGGCCCATTGAGGTCTAAAATGTGAGGTCCATGTGTGTTTTGACTCTCAATTGTGGCTGCCATGTCTTTCAGAATAAAATTATGTGATTCTCTGGCTGAGAGTCCCAGTGAACTGTGGAAAGTCCCCCTGGGACTAGATCACAGCTTCCAATGGCGACTCTCATGCGTTGCCTCCGAAAATCTTAACACAATTCATGGCAATTCTTCTCTGAGGTCAGTTCAAGAACTGAGTCTCTAAGGGGAATCACACGAGAATTCAACCCAGGTTGAACCAGTAATCTCTCACAATTAAAACCTAAACACTCCCACATGACCCTCATCTTCTTCCATATAGACACTCATCATAACCTCTGGCTGGAGGTTTCCATGAGGGCACAGCCCAAGACAGTGTCCAAAATAAGCTTCCTTGACCCTCATTTGCCTAAAGTCACGTTTGCCTGGACACCCTTCCTATGAACCAGGAGTGATCAAATAGGCCTGACATTTATACTGCTCCACTTCTCCAATTTGAGGCCTACTGACTGAGGGGTTTAAATTCTTTTTGGGAATTGGACGCATGAGAAACCACAAGAACTATGGGCAAGCCACTGCAGAGCTTTGAAGAACCCATTTGACACAAAGGATCCCTATTCTTCCTTGATGGAAGTAAGTGCCCTACCAGAGGAAGGCAAGAGACTTCATCCACAATGACTCTACTTTTAGCCATTTTGGTTTTGGATGCACATATGGAATCTTTCTTTAGATCCATAAGGTGCATAGAATCTAAGCCACAGCCTCACACAGGGCCAAGAGGCTGATTCAGACACATCCCTTTCCAAAGCAATTAAGCAAAGAGCCACAGGAGATGCACATTTATTTCCAATTGAAAAGTCTTTTGTTAAGGCTTCCAAAAGTTTTGGCCTGAGGAAAACACCTTCCTGACATTCAGGGCAACAGAAAAATATGTATGCATAAGGCCCAAAGCAGGGTTTCTCCACTGAGATATTCCTGGTCACACTGCTATCTGAGTTTTCTGAGATGCTCGGCCATTCCATTCAGCTATCCAGTACATGGCCATTTCACAGACCTTGGAGGTGGTACATATCTTGGACACACAACCATGAGTCTATTCTTGAGAGTGACCAGAATTGAGTAAGAAATCAGGAACTTAGGAAGATTGCAGGTGTTGCCCATCCATAAGGCAAGCCGCAGTCCATTCATAAATTGGGCAGGATGAATGCTGGGAAGCTTTCTACTAGACAGGACACATCCATTGATGCATTCTCTTTTCTAATGTCTACAACCACTAACACAGTGGGATACACAGACATAGAAAAACTCGCATTGTCAAAGGACTTAGAAGAATCAGATAATTCCAAACCAAACAAACCTCCTTTCCTACATATTCTGAGAACATGAGACAAAACCACAAACCCCACCCGAACTCACAAATTCAACTTCTTCCCCCAAGTAGGTCTGTGACTATCCGGAATGTCCTCTGACTTGTGGGCCATACTGTGTTCTCCCGAAATGGCCTGTCCTGCCTCAGATCTGGTCACCTTGGCCAACTCTGTGAAGTTGTCAGGAGCCAGTGTTGAGCCACTACCTGCTTTCTCAGGAAAGGCCCCTCTTCAGAGCACTCCTGGCATTTGGCCATCCTCACATCAGTAGGTACCAAGAATGACTGACGCTGTCCTTGGTAAATCCAACAAGTGAGCCCACTGGAACTGTGACTGGGACTGGCTCTGGGTGCCTGGCTACTTGGGTCACAAGTTCAGAGAGTTCCATCACCAAGGAAGTTAGGAAGGTCATTTCTTCGGGAACTGAATGAGGTCACTGCCGTGGCAACCACTTTGTCCTAACACTTGCTTCCAAGGGTCCCATGAGATGGAGGCTGCCCCTAATTCCTGAGACACTTTCAAAAGTTAGAATGGTATACCAACCATAGGTACCAAGGAACAGCTCTCCACACAGGCCCGGTTTGCTCCATCTCCTCTACGTTAAGGATAGAGAGTTGATTCAGCCTCAACCCTTCATCCTGACCAGGTTGTTTTCCATGGAAGATTACTTTTGCTCTCTCCGGTCCTTCATAGCTGCCTATATCTTCTCCAGGGATAATTTCTGCATTGACCTTTGAGGTTTTCAGCAGGTTGAAGATCCCCTACATTCCTGTATTGTAAGAACAAATCTGTCCCTGCTCTTCTGAATACTTAAATTGATGGAACAATGTATGGTTAGTGTTATTAACATGTTCAATTAAAACCAAAACACTACCACATGGCCCTTATATTCTTCCATATAGACACTCATCATTACGTCTGGCTGGAGGTTTCCACAAGGGGCGAAGCCCAAGACAGTGTCCAAAATAAGTTCCCTTGCCCCTCATTTGCCTAAAGTCTGGGTTTCCTGGACACCCTTCCTGTGAACCAGGATTGATCAAATAGGCCTGCCATTAATAATGCTCTTTTTCTCCTTTTTGAGGCCTACTGAACGTGAGGTATAGATTCTTTATGTGATTTGGAGTCATGTGAAACCCAAGCACCTTTTCTCGTCTTTGAAGAACTCATTAGACCCAAAGGATCCCTATTCGTACTTGATGGAGGTGAGGAGCCTAACAGAGGAAGCAAGAGACTTCATCCACAATGTCTGATCTTTTTGCCATTTTGGTTTTGGATGCACACATGGGATCTTTCTTTAGATCCATCAGGTGCTGAGATTGTAAGCCACAGCCTCACACAGAGCCGAGAGGATGATTTAGACACATCCTTTTCTAAAGCAATTAATCTAAGAGCCACGGGTGATGCTCATTCATTTCCATTTGAAAGCAGTTTCTTCAGGCTTCACAAACTGGTGGTCTGAGGCAAAGACCTACCTGACATTCAGGTCAACAGAACAGTAGGTAAGCAAAAGGCACAAAGCAGGGTTTCTCTACTGAGACTTTACTGGTCACACTGATATCTGAGTTTTCTGAGATCCTCCCCATTCATTTCAGGTATCCAGTAAATGGCCATGTCACAGAGCTCGGAGGTGGTACATATCTTGGACAAAAAAAAAAATGAGCCTATTCTGGAGAATGGCCAGAATTCAGGAAGAAAACAGGAACTAAGGAAAATAGTAGGTGTTGCCCATCGATAAGGCAAGCAACAGTCCATTCATAAATTGGGCAGGATGTGTCCTGGAATGCTTTCTACTTGTCAGGACACATGCATTGATGCATTCACTTTTCTCATATCTTCAACCACCGACAAAGTGGGATACACAGACATAGAATCACTCACCATGTCAAATGACTTATTAAAAACAGTCCACTCCAAACCAAACAAACTGCCTTTCCTACCTATTCTCAGAACATGAGACAAAACCATAAACTCACATCTACACCCTCAAAGGCATATTGTTTACCCACATAGGTCTGTGAGTAACCAGAGTGTCCTCAGACTGATAGGCCATACTATGTTCCCCCGAAATGGCCTGTCCTGTCTCAGATCTGGTCTCCTTTACCAACTCTCTAAAGTTTTCAGGAGCCATCGGTTAGTCACTACCTGCTTTCTCAGGAAAGGCCCCTCTTCAGAGCTTTCCTGGCATTTAGTGATCCACAAGAAAGACTGACTCTGTCCTTGGTAAATCCAAACAAGTGAACCCACTGGGAAAGGGACTGGGACTGGCTCTTGGTGCCTGGCTTCCTGGATCCCAAGTTCAGAGGGTTCCATCACCAAGAAAGTGAGGTAGGTCACTTCCTTCAGGAACTGAATGAGGTCACTGCCTTGGCAACCACTTTGTTCTAACATTTGCTTCCAATGGCTCCATGACATGGAGGCTGCCCCTACTTCCTGTGTCACATTCACAAGTTAGAATGGTATACCAACCATAGGCACCCGGGAACAGTCAGAGTCTACTAGGGTATGGCTTACTGTCAGGAATTCAGTATTTCAAATAGAAAATAGGAAAATGAATCTAATGTGTATACAAATATATGCTAGACAAAAATCTTCCCACTGTCCTCCACAACAATGCCTTGATATTTCCTTCACCACAAGTAAGACACAATTAGTGGAGAAGAGTTTGAAAATCTGTGAATATATATCTGGAAAAAAAATGAATGGAGTTCACAACCTTGGAGGTGGTAGAGGAATTTCCAAATGTAAAAGAAAGGATAAACACTCCACAAACATGGAGCTCTGGTGGCCTAATAAATTTTTGAGAAACTGCCTCTGAGTTTGGGCCCTTGAAATATTTGTTGTTGTCAGGAGCTTTAGCTTCCTTTGTAGTGAGACCATCAAATCTGGGTCAGCATCTATGTGACCTGGATGACATGGTTCCTTATTTTCTATTGAACATGAGGCAGCAGTTCTGAATTCTCTCTTTGTAGGTAAACTGAGGCCACTGGGGTCTAAGTGTCTAACCGTGTGGTCTGTGAAGCCATTTGGTCATACTCGAATTCTTGTGGTGTTATTTACTGCAGTACTCTGAGTTTGGTATTGGCTTCATGAAGTACAAGGAGATAAACTGGGACACAGTCCTAGAGGGAGTACTCTCATGTGTGGTGAGTGAGGGTCTGCAGGAGAATGCACCAACCAGGCTTCTATCCCAAAAAGCTTGCACCCATGTCCATAGCAACCTGATTCTGAACATTGCCATGAAACCTCTCCATATAACAAGATCCCTTTATTTGTAAGGGTCTGCTGGCTGCACCATGTCAGTCACAATCCATTTGGAAGCCAAGGGAAGATCCATGTGGCCCCACGACAGATGTTTTATCATACACCTGCCAACCACTGCTCTAGGCCCACTACTCAGCAGGTTCCAACTTTCTGGCATCTCTGTTCTACAACATTTTCATGAAACCCAGTCAATCAGGGCACTGTCTGGTATACTCGTGATCAGCAACAGACATCCAAAGATTTTCTAGTGCCACCTGTTCATAGGAATATCAAAAATTTTATGGTGTTTATCTAGCCAATTTTCAAGGATGAAGTTGGAGGCACTGTGGGTTTCAATTCATTCAGGAACCATGAAATAGTGAGGAAGCTCATTTCAATGAAAGCTCGGGACAACTCTCACAGGCAAGGCTTCCCAAGGAGTGGCCAAAAGGTCACATGAAGCCAGGCCCATTGAGGTTTACAATTGAGGTCCATGTGTGTTTTGACTCTCAACTATGACTGCTAAGTCTTTCTGAATAAAGTCATGTGATATCCTGGCTGAGAATCCCAGTGCTCTTTGGAAAGCCAACCTGGGCCTAGATCTCAGTCTCCAAGGGCAACTCTCATGTGTGGCCTCCTAAATTCCAAACACAATTCATGCCAATACATCGCTGAGATCTGTTCCAGAACTCAGTCTCTAAAGGGAATCACACAAGAGTTAAAGCCCAGGTTGACCCTGGAATCTTTTCCAACCGTAACACAAATGACCACAATTAAACCAAAACACTCCAACATGGCCCTCATCTTCTTCCATATAGACAGTCATAATAAACTCTGGTTGGAGGTTTCCATGAGGGGCGCAGCCCAAGACAGTGTTCAAAATAAGCTCACTTGCCACTCATTTGCCTAACGTCAGGGTGACATGGAAACCCTTCCTGTGAACGAGGGGTGATCAAATAGGCCTGCCATTAATAGTGCTCTACTTCTCCAATTTGAGGCCTACTCTCTGTGGGGTATAGATTCTTTATGAGAATTGGGGTCATGAGAAAACCCAAGCACCTATGGGCTACCCTCTGAAGGGATTTGAAGAACCCATTTGAGTGAACCAAGGAGTTGGATCAAAAGACTTTAGATATAGGGTTTTGGTTAGAGAGTGAATGTAAATTTCAGCATATGTGAAGAGTCAGCCACAGTGATGAACTGGGGAAAATGTGTAGGAAAGCAGATATCAATAGAGATATTAGGAAATCAGGCAAAGTACAAAGAGAGTGATAGGATAAGACATTTTTAACAGGGTTGAGTTTGAATATACAATCTTAGGAAGAAACAAATATGTAGTCACCAATAGGAATGATATTCGAGATCATTAGTGAATCAGGACATGGATGTTGTTAGTAATACATGCTCACTTTCAATATAGGCTTTGGTACAATCATAAGTGTGACACTTGCATTTTTTGTCAGGAATATTACTGTGATGAAATGCATATGTATATCAGGTGACTAGAATATTTCTTCCACCATTTTTGAAAGCAATATTTTAAAGGCTTATAAATTAGTATTGGGGATACAAATAGGTATACCCTGGGTCTATGAATATAGAGATGATTCTTTAATAGACCATACTGTGAATAAATAATATAACTGGTTCAAAATTTAAATAATGGATTGAATTGATATCTGAAAATATACAAGAAATCTTACATTGATATACATACATTCATTCCGAACAGTAATACATCTAATGATAATATTAGTGTTACGGTTTATTATGAAGAGTGTGTGAGTTTTGTTTCAAAAGTGATTATGGAAATCGAAAATAATGTGTTTGGAAAGAATCTCATGAAAAGAACAGTCAAGAAACATGGAGGAATACATGTCTTCTCAAGTAGGAAGTGATTGAAATTGAACCAAATGCCTATAAATTTGTAAAATTGTGGATGAAATGATATATCCTATATTGCCCATAAACTGCAGAAATAGTAATGTACCAGTGTTGAATAAAAATGAACTTCAAAATACACATCATGTCCCATAGGTGTCTACTTGCATTGATGTTAAACTGGGTGAGTCACTGTAGAAATATTAGGATTTCTTAGCACCATTCCCTGAAGTTAGTTTTCAGTACTAGGAAACAAATATGTATTTCAGTGGATGTATATTTCTAAGAATAATCTTGTGAAAAATTGATTATATATCCCCATACAGGAACATGAATGAATTTAGGCAGTGTATAGTAAGACACTTATATTTCATATTTTGAAAATCTGGAGACTATATATATATATAGACACAAATACACACACATTATAATGTAGCAATATATATGCCAATTGAAATTCATCATGAAAAATAACTCATCTGCATATCAAAAAATATTCATTATACTGAACATGGATTATGTATAATGTTGTTCATCTAGGAAGGTCACCCATGGGTTGAATTTTTAGTTCCAACAGCCTTTAGGAGAAGTGATCTCTTCTCACAATTTGTATCTGCCAAGTCAGCCACCTCACAAGAATGTACGTGTGAAACCAGGTAGGATTCTATTTTTGCATATAAAAATACATGTGCTTAATAGGCTAAAGAGAAAGAGAGACAGAAATTCACATATTTCTTAACTTTAAAAACACATGGAGAATTATTTCAACAAATAATTGACTAGATTTATAACTCCTACCTTATATCATGCAAAAGGCAAGTACAACTACACACCATGCCTCTTCTGAACTGCTTGTATTTCTATTCTGTTTTGGTTATTTTTTTCATCATATTAGTATTAGTAGTAAGAGTCTATAAGGGTATGGGCTAGTGTCAAGGATTCAGTATTTCGAATGAAAAATTGAAAAATGAATCCAATGTGTATGCAAATATGTGCTACAAAAAAATCTTCCTTCTCTCATATAGAAGAATGACTTGACATTACCATTGCCCCAAGTAAGTCACAATTAGAGGAGAAGAGTTAGAAAATCTGTAAATATATATCTGCAACGAAAATGCTCAGGAGTGCACAACCTTGGAGGTGGTAGAGGAGTTTCCAAAAGTAAGTGACATGGGAAATACTCCACAGACATGAAGATCTGCTGGCCTAAACACTTCTTGAGAAACTGCCTTTGAGGTTGGGCACTTGAAATATATGTTGTTTTCAGGAGCTTTCGCTTCCTTTATAGTGAGACCATCTAAGCTGGGTCTGCATCTATGTGACCTGGAGGACATGGCATCTTATTTTCCAATGAACATGAGGCAGCAATGCTGAATTCTCTCGTTGTAGGTAAACTATTGCCACTGGGGGCTAAGTGTCTCCCCGTGTGGACTGTGAAACCATTTGGTCATCTTCCACTTTTCGTGGTGTTTCTTGCTGCTGCACTGGTAGTTTGGTATTGGCATCACGAAATACAAGGAGTTCAACTGGGACACAGTGCTGGAGGGAGTTCTGTCACGTGTGGTACTTGTATCCTGGTCTACAGTAGAATGCACCAACCAGGCTTCTATCCCACATAGCTTGCCCCCTTGATCATAGCAACCTGATTCTAAACATTACTCTGAAACTTCTCCATATAACAAGATGCCTTTATATACAATGGTCTGATGGCTGCACCATGTCTGTCTCAAGACAATTGAAAGTCAATGGCAGATCCACATGGCCCCACCACAGATGTTTTATCATACACCTTCCCACCACTGCTCTAGGCCCACTACTCTGCAGTCTCCAACTTTCTGGCATCTCTGTTCTAAACATTTTCATGAAGCCCAGTCAATCAAGGCACTGTCTGGAATACTCATGATCAGCAAAAGTACATCAAAAGGTTCTCCAGTGCCATCTGGTCATGAAAATTTCTAAATATTCATGGTATTGATCTAGACAAATTTCAAGGATGAAGGTGGAGGCACTGTGGGTTTCAATTCATTCAGGGACCATTAAATGTTGAGGAAGCTCATTTCAATGAAAGATCTGGAGAACACTCACAGGCAAGGCTTCCCAAAGAGTGGCCAAAAGGTCACATGAAGCCAGGCCCATTGAGGTCTACAATGTGAGGTCCATGTGTGTTTTGACTCTCAACTATGGGTGCCAAGTCTTTCAGAATAAAATCATGTGATATCCTAGCTGAGATTCTCAGTACTCTTGGGAAAGCCACCCTGGGCCTAGATCTCAGTTTCAAAGGGCGACTCTCATGTGTGGCCTCCTGAAATCGCAACACAATTCATGGCAATACTTATCTGAGGTCAGTTCCAGAACTCATTCTCTAAGGGGAATCACACCAGTGTTCAAGCCCAGTTGGACCCAGTCATCTCTTCCATCTGCCACACAAATGACCACAATTAAAACCAAAACACTCCCACATTGTCCTCATCTTCTTCCACATAGACACTCCTCATAACCTCTGGCTGGAGTTTTTCATGAGGGGCACAGCCCAAGACAGTGGCCCAAATAAGCTTTCTTGCGCCTCATTTGCCTAAAGTCAGGGTGGCCTGGACACCCTTCCTGTGAACCAGGAGTGATTAAATAGGCCTGCCATTAATACTGCTCCACTTCTCCACTTTGAGGCCTTCTTACTGTGGGGTTTAGTTTCTTCTTTTTTAAAAAAAAATTGAAATTTAATTGGAAAGTTAAAAAAAATTGTATTGCAGAATATTAAAATTCTTATGCAAAAGCCTTTATCTTGTTTGTGAGGGAAACCTTGATGCCTTGCCAATCTGGTTATATGGAGACACTGAAAATTTTCTGTTACATACTACATGGATGAATGGCTACAGCACATCGTTTTTTCAAACTGAAAGGCAGATAACAGCAAGTAAGATAACAAATAAAAGCCAATTTTATTAAAAAATAAAGTTGTAAAATGTCTCAAATATTGGAAATTAAATTCCTTTTTTTTCTTTTTTTTGGTTGTTCAAAAGCTCATGCTATATCATCTTTCATACATTTGACTCATTTGGGTTATGAACTCCCATTTTTACCCCAATACAAATCGTAGAATCACATCAGTTACACACTCACGTTTTTACATAATGGCATATTAGTGATTGTTGTATTCTTCTACCTTTCCTATCCCCTACTATCCCCCTCCCCTCCCCAACCATCTACCCTCTATACCTCATCTGCTATTGTTCAATTCTCTCCCTTGTTTCCCCCCCTTTCCCCTCACAACCTCTTATATGGAATTTTGTGTAACATTAAGTGTCTCCTACCATTTCCATATGCTTTCCATTCTCTCTCCCTTTCTCTCCCCCCACTCATCTCCATTTAGTGTTAATATTTTCCTCATGCTCTTCTTCCCTGTTCTGTTCTTATTTGCTCTCTTTATATCAAGGAAAACATTTGGCATTTGTTTTTTAAGGATTGGCTAGCTTTGCTTAGCATTATATGTTCTAATGCCATCCATTTCCCTTCAAATTCAATGATTTTTGTCATTTTTTAATGCTGCATAATACTCCATTGTGTATAGATGCCCCTTTTTTATCCATTCGCCTATGGAAGGTCATCTAGTTTGGTTTCACAGTTTAGCTATTATGAATTGTGCCGCTATGATCAGTGATGTGGCAGTATCCCTATAGTGCGCTCTTTTAAGATCCTCAGGGAATAGTCCGAGAAGTGAGATAGCTGGGTCAAATGGTGGATCCTTTCCCTGCTTTCCCAGGTATCTCCATACAGCTTTCCAAATTGGCCTCAACATTTTCCAGTCCCACCAGCAGTGTACAAGTGTACCCTTTTCCCCACATCCTTGCCAACACTTATTGTTGTTTGATTTCATAATGGCTGCCAATCTTACTGGAGTGAGATGGTATCTTAGGGTGGTTTTGACTTGAATTTCCCTAACTGCTAGAGATGGTGGGCATTTTTTCATGTTCTTGTTGATGGATTGTATGTCCTCCTCTGTGAAGTTTCTGTTCAGGTCCTTGGCCCATTTGTGGATTGGTTTATTTGTTATCTTATTGTTTAATTTTTGAGTTCTTTGTATATTCTAGATATTAGGGCTCTATCTGAAGTGTGAGGGGTAAAAATTTGTTCCCAAGATGTAGGCTCTCTATTTACCTCTCTTATTGTTTCTCTTGTTTCGAAAAAAAACTTTTTAGTTTAAATAAGTCCCATTTGTTGATTCTTGTTATTAACTCTTGTGCTATGGCTGTCCTATTAAGGAATTTGGAGCCCAACCCCACAGTATGTACATCGTAGCCAAATTTTTCTTCTATTAGATGCAGTGTCTCTGATTTTATATCTTGCTCCTTGATCCATTTAGAGTTAACTTTTGTGCATGGCGAGAGAAAGGGATTCATTTTCATTTTGTTGCATATGGATTTCCAATTTTCCCTGGACCACTTGTTGAAGATGCTATCCTTCCTCCATTGCATGCTTTTAGGCCCTTTTTCAAATATAAGAAAGTTGTACTTTTGTGGATTGGTTTCTGTGTCCTCTATTCTGTACCATTGGTCCAGCTGACTTTTGTGATACCAGTACCACGCTGTTTTTGTTACTATTGCTTTGTAGTACAGTTTGAACTCTGTTATCGCTATACATCCTGATTCACACTTCCTGCTTAGAATTGCTATTGCTATTCTGTGTCTATTGTTTTTCCATATGAAATTCATGATTGCTTTATATATTTCTACAAGAAATGCCATTGGGATTTTGATTGGCATTGCATTAAACCTGTAGAGAACTTTGGGTAATATCGCAATTTTGATGATGTTAGTTCTGCCTATACATGAACAGGCTACATTTTTCCATCTTCTAACATCTTCTTCTATCTCTTTCTTTAGAGTTATGTAACTTTCATTGTATAAATCTTTCACCTCTTTTTTTAGGTTGATTCCCAAGTATCTTATTTTCTATGAGGATATTGTGAATGGAGTGGTTTTTCTCATTTCAATTTCAGAAGTTTTATTGCTGATATACAGGAATGCCTTTGATTTTTTCTTGTTGATTTTATATACTGGCACTTTGCTGAATTCATTTATTAACTCTAGCAGTTTCTTTGCATACCCTTTAGGGTTTGTTAAATATGTTATCATGTCATCCTCAAATAGCGAATATTTAAGTTCTTCTTTTTCTATTTTTATGCCTTTAATTTCTTTTGTCTGTCTAATTGCTCTGGCTAGTATTTCAAGAACTAAACTGAATAGAAGTGGTGATAGAGGGCATCTCTGTCTTGTTCCAGATTTTAGAGGGAATGCCTTCAGTTTTTCTCCATTTAGGATGATGCTAGCCTGAGGTTTAGCATATATAGCTTTTACCATGTTGAGGTAAGTTCTTGTTATCCCTAATTTTTATAGTGTTTTGAACATAAAGGAATGCTGTACTTTGTCAAACGCTTTATCTACATCTATCGAGATGATCATATGGTTTTTGTCTTTAAGTCTATTGATGTGGTGGATTACATTTATTGATTTCCATAAATTGATCCAGGCTTGCATCCCAGGGATGAATCCTACTTGATCATGAAGCACAATTATTTTGATATGCTTTTGTATTCAATTCACCATGATTTTATTGAGAATTTTTGCATCCAAGTTTATTAGAGGTATTGGTCTGTAGTTTTCTTTCTTTGAAGTGTCTTTGTCTGGTTTTGGAATCAGGGTGATGTTGGCCTCATAGAATGAATTTGGAGGAACTCCTTCTTTTTCTATTTTTTGAAATTGCTTGAAAAGTATTGGTATTAATTCTTCTTTGAGGGTTTTGTAGAACTCCACTGTATACCTATCCGGTCCAGGGCTCTTTTTGGTTGGTTGTCTTTTGATGGTTTCTTATTTTTCTTCCTTTGTTATTGGTCTATTTAAATTGTGGGTGTCTTCCTGACTCAATCTGGGCAGATCATATGACTTAAGAAATTTATCGATATCTTCTTTATCTTCTATTTTATTGGAATATAGGGTTTCAAAATACTTTCTAATTATCTTCTGTGTTTCTGTAGTGTGTGTTGTGATATTTCCATCTTTATTCCATATGTTAGTAATTTGAGTTCTCTCTCTTCTTCTCTTCGTTAGCATGGCTAAGGGCCTGTCGAACATATTTATTTTTTCAAAGAACCAACTCTTATTTATTTCAATTTTTACAATGTAGATTTTTTGTTTCAATTTCATTGATTTCTCCTCTAATTTAAATTATTTCTTGTCTTCTACTACATTTGATGTTCTTTTGCTCTTCCTTTTCTAGGTTTTTGAGGTGTAGTGTGAGTTCATTTATTTGTTGTTGTTTTTTTCTTTTTTTGAGGAAAGAATTACAAGAAATGAATTTCCCTCTTAAAACGGCTTTCATTGTGTCCCATACAAACCGGTATGTTGTGTCTCTATTGTCATTTGTCTCTAAGAATTTTTTTATCTCCTCCTTTATGTCTTCTGTAACCCACTGATCATTCAGTAACATATTGTGCATTTTCCATGTGATGTAGAATTTTTCCTTCCTTTTTTTTTTCATTGATTTAAAGTTTCAATCCATTATGATCAGATATGGTGCATGGTATTATCTCCATACCTTTATATTTACTAAGAGTTTCCCTATTGCATAATATATGGTCTATATTGGAGTAGGATCAATGTGCTGCTGAGAAGAACGTGTATCCACTTGATGATGGTTGATATATTTTATATATGTTGGTTACGTCTAGGTTATTGATTGTGCTATTGAGTTCTATAGTATCTTTATTCAGTTTTTGTCTGGAGGAAGGCAAGAGACTTCATCCACTATGACTGCCCTTTTTGCCATTTTAGTTTTGGATGCACACATGGGATCTTTCTTTAGATCCATCAGGTGCTCAGAATCTAAGCCACAGGCTCACACAGGGCCAAGATGCAGATTCAGAAACATCCCTTTCCAAAGCAATTAAGCAAAGAGCCACAGGTGATGCACATTTATTTCCATTTGAAAACTGTTTTCTTCAGTCTTCACAAAGGGGTTGCCGGAGGCAAAGACCTTCCTGACATTCAGGGCAACAGACAGGGAAGCAAAAGGCCCAAAGCAGGGTTTCTCCACTGAGACTTTCTTGGTCACACTGATATCTGAGTTTTCTGAGATACTCGCCATTCCCTTCAGCTATCCAGTACATTGCCATGTCACAGTGCTTGGGGTGGTACATATCTTGGACACAAAACCATGAGCGTATTCTAGAGAGTGGCCAGAATTCAGGAAGAAAACAGGAACTTAGGAAGATGGCGAGTGTTGCCCATTTATAAGGCAAGCTGCAGTTCATTCATAAATTGCACAGGATGAATGCTGGGAAGCTTTTTAGTAGACTGGACAAATCCCTTGATGCATTTTCTTTTCTAATGTCTACAACCACGGACACAATGGGATATATAGACACAGAAACACTCGCCTTGTCAAATGACTTACTAGAAACAGTCCACTCCAAAACTAACAAACCACCTTTCCTACCTTTTCTGAGAACAGGAGACAAAACAACAAACCCACAACCACACCCACAAAGACACCTCCTTCCCCCAGTAGGTCTCTGACTATCCAGAGTGTCCTCTGACTGGTGGGCCATGATATATTCTTCCATATTGGGGTGTCCTGTCTCTGATATGGTCTCCGTGGCCAACTCTGTGATGCTGTCAGAAGCCAGCGATGAGCCACTACCTGCTTTCTCAGGAAAGGCCCCTCTTCAGATCTTCCTGGCATTTGGCCAACCTCACATCAGTATGTACCAAGAAAGACTGACTCTGTCCTTGGTAAATCCAAACAAGTTTGACCACTGGGACTTGCACTGGGACTGGCTTTGGGTGCCTGGCTTCCTGGATCCCATGTTCAGAGAGTTTCATCACCAAGGAAGTAAGTTGAGTTCATTTCCTTCAGGAACTGAATGAGGTCACTACCCTGGCAACCACATTTTCCTAACAGTTCCTTCCGAGGGTCCCATCAGATGGAGGCTGCACCTACTTGCTCTGACATTTTCACAAGTTAGAATGGTATATCAACCGTAGGCACCCGGGATCAACTCTCCACACAGGCCTGGTTTGGTCCATCTTCACTACATTAAGAAAAGAGAGGCTGATTCAGACACATCCTTTCATCATGACCAGGATGTTTTCCATGTAAGATGACTTTTGCTCTCTCAGGTCCCTCATAGCTGCCTACATCTTCTCCAGGGATTATTTCTGCATGGACTTTTGATGTTGTCAGCTGGTGGAAGATCCCCTACCTTCCTGTATTGTAAGACCAACTCTGTTCCTGCTCTTCTGTAAATGAGATTGAGGGAACAGTGTATGGTTAGGGTTAATAGCATGTTCGATTTGGGTTAGGAATAATTATGCTGGATGAATAATGGTATTGGGAACCTGTGATATTTATAAGAATATAGACGTGAAATATATGTATGAGAACAGAGATCTAGGAAAGATTTGAAGCCCAGATAGGAATTGAAACCACGATTGGTATACTTAGCTTGAATTATGTTCTGCACCGAGGTCTCAGATAAATTGATATACAATGGCATAGGACCGTGTACCTCGGATGTTTGAATGTAGAAGAGAACATGCAGTCAAAAAGGGATAGTCTGTAGGATTAGGAAGATAGTCAGTAGGTTTAGGAAGAATAGTGAGTATAGGAGTTGGACCAAAAGTTCTTTAGCAATAGGGTTTCAGATAGAGAGTGAATGTAAATGTCAGCACATTTGAAGTTACAGTCACAATGATGAACTGGGGACAATATGTAGAAAAGCAGATATCAATAGGGACATTAAGAAATCAGGCATAGTATAAAGTGAGTGATAGGATTAGATATTTTCAAAAGGCTTGAGGTTGAATATATAATCTTAGGAAAAAAACAAATATGTAGTAACAAAGAGGATTGACATTTGAGAGCATTACTCAACCTGGACAGATGTTTTTAATAATCCATGCTCACTTTCCATTTAGGCTTTGGTACAATCATAAGTGTGACCTTTGCATTTTGTGTCCAGAATACTACTGTGATAAATGTATATGTAGATCAGGTGACATGAGTCTTTCTGCCACCATTATGGGGAGCAATATCCTGAAAACTTATAAATTAGTACTGGGGATACGAAAAGGTGTACCCTGTGTTGATGATTATTCAGATGATGCATGAATAGACCATATTGTGAATAAAGTATATAACTGGTTCCAACTTTAAATAATGGATTGAATTTGCATCTGAAAAAAATATATGAAATCTTATATTGATATACATAAATTCATTCCAACCTGTTATATATCTAATGGTAATATTAGGGTTACAGTTTATCATGAAGAGTGAGTTTTGCTTGAACAATGATAATGGAATCGAAAATAATGTGTTTAGAATGAAGTCAAGTGAAAAGAACAGTAGAGAAATATGGAGGAATACATGTGTTCTGAAATAGTAAGTAATTGAAAGTGAACCAAATGCCTATAAATTTGTGAAGTTGTGAATGAAAAAAATATATCCTATGTTGTACATAAACTGAAGAAATTTTAATGTACCAATGTTTAATAAAAATGAACTTCAAAATACACATCATGTCCCATAGAAGTCTATTTGCATTGATGTTAAACTGGGTCAGTTACAGTAGAAATATTAGGATTTGTAAGCACCATTCACTGAACTTAGTTTTCAGTAGTAGGAAACCAATATGTATTTCAGGTGGTTGGGTATTTCTTAGAATAATCTTGTGTAAAGTTGATTATACACCCAAATACATGAATACGAATGAATTTAGGGAGTGTATAATAAGATACATATATTTCATATTTTGGAAATTCTGGAGAATATATATATATATATATATATATATATATATATATATATATATATATATATACACACAAATACACACACAAACACACACACACAAATTAATATGTAGAAATATATATGCCAATTGAAATTCATCATAAAATATAATTCATTCACATATCCAAAAATATTCATTTTACTTAACATGGATTTATGTATAATGTTTTTTACTAGGAAGCTCACCCATAGGTTGAATTTTCAGTTCAATCAGTATTTAGGGGGAGTCATCTCTTTTCACAATTTTTATATTCCAATGTCAGTGAGCTCACAAGAATGTACGTGGGATACCAGGTAGGATAGTATATGTGCATAAAAAATACATGTGCTATAGGATACAGAGAAAGGGAGACAGGAATTTACATATGTGATAACTTTAAAAACTCATGAAGAAATATTATAATAAAAAGTTGACTAGATTTAAAACACATACTCTTGATAAAGCAGAAGGCAAATACAAGTATACACCATGCTTCCTATGAAAGGACTGTATTTCTATTCAGTTAGGTTTCTTTTTCTCCATCATATTATGATTAGTAGTCAGATTCTAGTAGGGTATGGGTTGGTGTCAGGGATTCAGTATTTCAAATGGAAAATAGAAAAATTAATCTAATGTGTATGCAAACATGTACTACAGGAACAATTTCCCACTCTCTTCCAGAACAATGGCTTGACATAACCATCACTCCAAGTAAGACACAATTAGAGGAGAGGAGTTAGAAAATTTGTGAATACATATGAGAAATGTAAAATGCTCAGAAGTTCACAACACTGGAAGTAGAAGAACAGTTTCCAAAAGTAAGGGAGAGGGTAAACACTTCACAAACATGGAGCTCTGCTGGCCTAAAGACTTCTTGAGAAACTTCCTCTGTGGTTGGGCACATGAAATATTTGTAATTGTCAGGAAATTTAGTTTCGTTTGTAGTGACACCATGAAATCTGGGTCTGCATCTATGTGACCTGGAGGACATGGTTCCTTATTTTCTAATGAAAATGAGGCAGCAGTTCTGAATTCTCTCTTTGTAGGTAAACTGTGGCCACTGGGAGCTAAGTGTCTTCCCGTGTGGTCTGTGAAGCCATTTGGTCATGCTCCAATTTTCAGGGTGTTTCTTACTCCTGAACTGGGAGTTTCGTATTAGATTCATGAAATACAAGGAGTTCAACTGCGACACAATGATAGAGGGAGTTCTGTCACGTGTGGTTTGTCATGGTCGACAAGAGAATGTACGAACCAGGCTTTAATCCCACATAGCTTTCCCACTTGACTATAGCAACCTGATTCTGAACATTGCCCTGAAACCTCTCCATATAAAAAGATGCCTTTACATATAAGGGTCGGCTGCCTGCACCATGTCAGTTGCAAGTCTTTTGGAAGCCAATGGAAGATCCAGGTGATCCTACCAAAAATATTTATTTACACACCTACAGTCCACTGCTCTATGCCCACTACTCAGCAGGCTCCAACTTACTGGCATCTCTGTTCTACAACATTTTCACGAAACCCAGTCAATCAAGGCACAGTTTGGAACCATCATGATCAGCAACAAGACATTCAAAGTTTATCCAGTGCCACCTGGTCATGGAAATTTCAAAAATTTCATGGTATTTATCTAGCCATTTTTCAAGGATGAAGTTGGAGGCACTGTGGGTTTCAATTAATTCAGGAACCATTAAATGGTGAGGAAGCTCATTTCAATGAAAGCTCTGGAGATCACTCACGGGGAAGGCTTCCCAAAGAGTGGCCAAAAGGTCACATGAATCCAGGCCCATTGAGGTATACAAAGTGAGATCCATGTGTGTTTGTATTCTCAACTAAGGGTCCCAAGTCTTTAAGAATTAAATCATGTGATATCCTGGCTCAGAATCCCCGAGCACTGTGGAAAGCCATCCTGGGCCTAGATCTCAGATTACAAGGGTGATTCTCATGCGTGACCTCCTAAAATCCCAACACTATTTTTTGCAATACTTCTCTGAGGTCAGTTCCAGAACTCAGTCTCTAAGGGTAATCACACCAGAGTTCAAGCTCCGGTGGACACAGTCATCTCTTCCAACTACCACACAATTGACCACAATTTAAACCAAAACACTCCCATATGGACCTCATCTCCTTCCATATAGACACTCATCATAACCTCTGGCTGGAGGTTTCCATGAGGGGCGCAGACCAAGACAGTATCCACAATAATCTACCTTGCCCCTCATTTGCCTAAAGTCAGGGTGGCCTGGACACGCTTCCTGTTAACCAGGAGTGATCAAATAGGCCTGGTGTTAATACTGTTCTGCTTGTCCAATTTGAGGCCTACTGACTGTCAGATATTGATTCTTTATGTGAATTGGAGTCATGAGAAAACCCAAGCACCTATGGGCTAGCCTCTGCAGGTTTTGAAGAACTCGTTTGACCCAAAGGATTCCTATTCTCACTTGATGGAGGTCAGGAACCTTACAGAGGAAGGCGAGAGACTTCATGCCAATGACTGCTCTTTTGGCCATTTTGGTTTTGAGTGCACGCATGGGAAATTTCTTTAGATCCCTCAGGTGCTGAGAATCTAAGCCACTGCCTCATACAGAGCCAAGGGGCTGATTCAGACACATCCCTTTTCAAAGCAGTTAAGGAAAGAGCCACATGTATGCCCAATAATTTCCATTTGAAAACTGTTTTCTTCAGGCTTCACAAAAGGGTGGCCTGAGTCAAAGACCTTCCTGAAATTCAGGAAAACAGAACAATAGGTAAGCAAATGGTCCAAAGCAGGGTTGCTCCACTGAGAATTTCCTGGTCACACTGATACTTGAGTTTTCTGAGATGCTTGCCATTTCTTTCAGCTATCCAGTACATGGCCAGTCACAGAGCTTGAAGGTGGTACATATCGTGAACAAAAAACCATGGTCCTATTCTGTAGGGTGGCCAGAATTCAGAAAGAAAACAGGAACTTAGGAATATAGCAGGTATTGCGCATCAATAGGGCAAGCTACAGTCCATTCATAAATGGGGCAATTTGAATGCTGAGAAGCTTTCTACTAGACAGGACACATCCATTGATGCATTCTCTTTTCTAATGCATACAACCACGGGCACAGTGAAATACTGAGACATAGAAACACTCGCCATGTCAAAAGACTTACTAGAAACACTAAACTTCAATCCAAACAAACCGACTTTAATACCTATTCTAGGAAAATGAGACAAAACCACAAACCCACAACAACACCCACAAAGGCACCTCCTTCCCCCAAGTAGGTCTGTGACTATCCAGAGTGTCCTCTGACTTGTGGGCCAAAATATGTTCCCCCAAATTGGCCTGTCCTGTCTCAGATCTGGTCTCCTTGGCCAACTCTGTGAAGTTCTCAGTAGCCAGCGGTGAGCCACTACCTGCTTTCTCAGGAAAAGCCCCGCTTCAGAGATTTCCTCTCATTTGGCCTTCCTCACATCTGTAGGTACCAACAAAGACTGACTCTGTCCTTGCTGAATCCAAACAAGTGAGACCACTGGGACTGGAACAGGGACTGGCTCTGGGTGCCTGGCTTCCTGGATCCCAAATTCAGAGAGTTCCATCACCAAGGAAGTTAAGTGAGGTCCCTTCCTTCAGAAATTGAATGAGGTCACTGTCTTGGCAACCACTTTGTCCTAACTGTTGCTTTCAAGGGTCCCATGATACGGAGGCTGCCCCTACTTTCTGTGACACTTTCACAAGTTAGAATGGTATATCAACAATAGGCACCCAGGAATAGATCTCCACCCAGGCCTAGTTTGGTCCAACTTCTCTACGTTAAGAAGAGAAGCTGATTCATACACAACCTTTTATCCTGACCAGGTTGTTTGCCATGGAAGATGACTTTTGGTCTCTCAGGTCCTTCATAGCTGCCTACCTCTTCTCCAGGGATCATTTCTGCATGTACCTTTGAGGTTCTCAGGAGGTGGAAGATTCCCTACATTTCAGTATTGTAAGATCAACTCTTTCCCTGCTCTTCTGTAAAGTTAGATTGAGGGAACAGTGTATGGTTATGGTTAATAACATGTTCGGTTTGGGTTAGAAATCATTCTGCTGGATGAATAATGGTATTGGGAACTTGCTATGTGTATAAGAATATATAGGTGAAATATATGTATGAAAACAGAAATCTAAGTATGATTTGAAGTCCAGAAGGGCATTGGGCTCTTGATTGGGATATGCAGCTTTGAATTACGTTCTGCAGAGGTGTCTCAATTAAATCGATATACAATGCCATAGGACCTTGTACCTTGGATGAATTAATGTAGAAGGAACATCTAGTCGAAAAGGGATAGTCCGAAGTGAAAGGTTAATAAAATAGGTACTTGTCACTTCCTGTTTTTCTGTATGCTTAACAAAACACTGTTGAAATCTTGAGAAATGTTTGCTAATCTTGTTTCCAGAATGTTCTGTTCCCAACTGCCAAACTGCAGAATGTACTCCCTCACTCAGTGTCATGCAAACCGCCCACATGCCCTCACCCATTAGTAAACTTCCCTCTCTTCCCTCTCCAAGGAAAGTATATAAGCTGTGCTTAAGGTGTTCTCAGGGCTCTCTGCTCTATTTAAGTGAGTTCTGAGCCACAGCATGCTGAACCCCAAATAAACCCATTGCTGTTGCATGAGACAGACTCTTGGTGGTCTCTTCCTTCGACACTCGCCCGACCTTTACATATTGAGGTTCCACAGAGTTCTGGCAGTGGCAGACGAGAGACCCCAATGGGCTCCTCTCGGAGCAAGTAAGGCACCTCTTTCTGGTTTCAGGTTTCATGTTAGGGCTTGGCAAAATCTCTGGCGATGAAGAGCCTGAGCTCCCTCCGAAGGTGGCTGAGAGACGTGTCACGGAGACACAGGGCACCTCCCTGGGGGACGCCGCAGAAAACTCGGGAAATTAAGGAACAATAGTCTCCTCAACTCAGTGATATTTTGTTTCAGATTCGGTATTGTCATCCCATCGGGTTTTGCCGGCTACTCATTCCTGGTTTCAGTGTTTGACGTCCATTGCCTGTGTTTATGGTCTTGTCTTATCTGTGTCATGTGTCCTTGCTTTTGCTGTTTGTGTACCTTTCATTATGGGACAGAGCAGTTCAATGCCTCTGTCCCTGACCCTTGATCACTGGAACAAAGTCCGCTTAAGAGCTCAGAATCTTTCTTGTTTTAGTAAAATGCTGGACCTGGCAGAATCTCTGTGCCTCAGAATGGCCCACCTTTGAATTCGGATGGCCCCTAGAAGGATCTTTCTACTTCGCACTAATTTAAAAATTCAGAGATATTATCTCAGCCGGGGACACATAGCCATCTGGATCAACAGCCATATATCTTAACTTGGCAGAACATCTGCAAATCTCCTCCTCCATGGGTGAAGCCTTTCCTTGCCCCTGCCTCTGCTCCTACTCCTTCCCCCATGATCTCTCAAACCCTCTCAACCTCCTCCTCCTCCACCCCCTGTTCTCCCCGAGTCACAGATTTGACTCTACTGGACTCTTCTTCCCTTACTAATCCCCTGTCCTTGTCCCCTAACCCACAACACCCTCAAATGGATTTCCCTGCTGCTGACTCAGCCTCTTTACCATTGGAGGAAGCTAAGCCGGTAATAGGGTCTGATAATGGACCGGTGTTCATGGCCCAGGTAAGTCAGGGGTTAGCCAGGAACCAGGGAATTAATTGGAAGTTATATTGTGCTTATAGATACCCGAGTTCAGGACAGGCAGATAGAATAAATTGAACCATTAAAGAGACCTTAAGAAAATTAAACTTAGAGAACAGCATAAAAGATTGGACTATGCTCCTGCCTTATGCAATGTTTCATGCAAGAAATACTCCCTCTGTTTCTTTGAGTAACCTTAGCCCCTGTGAAATTCTCTATTGTTGCCCTCCTGCAGTAAGGGACCTAAGCCCGACTCAAAGACCTAACCATTCCATCCACACCCCCTTGCTTGACAGACTTAAAGCTCTAAAAAGAACTCAGTGATACCTGTGTAAACAGCTGGCCACTGCCTACCAAACTGGGGACAAAGGGACTCCACATCGATATCAAGTAAGAGACTTCATCTACGTAAGACGACATCAGGTATCATGCTTGAAACCCCGCTAGAAAGGACCATAGCCGGTGCTACTTATAACACCTCCAGTGGTAAAGGTAGATGGAATCAATTTCTGGATCCATGCCTCTCATCTCAAGCCTGCGCCCTGTCCAGACTCTGGCTGGAAACTGGAAAAGACTGGTAAAACCTTCAAATTGCGTATTCGCCATGTGGATAAGTCTGTGGACTCTCTCCTTGGCCACAAGTAGTCCTAAGCCACATCAGCCCATTCAGCAGTGATGGCTGATCACAAATCCTACTGGAAAAGAAGTATAATCTATCTCGCATACAGCCCCCTGAGGGACCTGGTGGCCATCATTCCTCCCAGACATTTGTCAGCTGGCTATAGGTCTTACCTATTGGGATATCCCTGATGAAGAGGATACCACTAAAATTCCATTAAATTACTTCTGTAGCATAGATAATGGAAACAAACATTATGGATGAAGGGACATGCAAGCCAGATGCAGGTTGGCTAGCCTAGATTACTATGTTTGCCGGGCAGACTCTCAAAGCCACAGTCACGGCTGTGTGGGGGGAAAGCCGACTTCTTCTGTAAGTCATGGGGATTTGAGCAAACAGGGGCTGCCTGATGGAACCCAAACTCCTCATCAAATTCAGTACACATCATTGGCCATATTACCAATTAGATAAGAAGAACCGATGGCCCCCAGAGGGGTCTCTAGATCCTCAAATTCTGCGTGACCTTTTCCCTCCTTCACTCACATCCTGAACTATGCTTCTCCAATAGATCCTCACCCTCAGCCTTCTGCTCCAGACATTCTGCTGTCACTCCCACCTCAGCAACCTGATTTCTCCCCTCCAATTACTAGATCAAAAACCCAAACCTCTGCCGGTTCTCAGACCATTGCCTCCTTGCTGAGGCAGCAGTTACTGAAGTACCCCTCCACCCACTCACTCCTCTCTTGTCCTGTCAGTGCTCGCACCGGGTCCCGCCAGGTCTTCTTACCAGCTAAACCAAAGCTCAAACCAGCTGAGGAGAGCCCTCAGTCCCCTATCTAAGATGTAATAAAAATGGCCTTTAAAGTTGGTTTGTCATCACTGAAAACAGTTTACTAATAATTAAACGTCCCTCATATGCGTTTTGAGATACTCACTCCCATCTTCCTCTCTGCTCTACCTGTTCTACTGCTCAAGTTTTTGTTGCTAGGAAAATCTCAAACCCGTTTCCCATTATTCTTTTACATCTCTCCTTCCTCATTCTCAGATCCACGGAGCTGATCACAGCCCACCTTCCCCGTCTTCCCCCTCTGCACTAGGCCCACAGAAAAGTCTTAACTGACCTTCTCCAGAAGTCTTCACCATGGCTGACTTTAGGACTTTCAGCAAAAGAGTCCCTATAAAAGAGTTCAATGTAGATAAACTTCCTCTTTTCGTGTTGCCCTGTTCTACTTGGCCAGTGGCTAAAAAATCAGCACTTCTCAGGTAGACACCCTTTTACTAGTTTTTCACAAAATATGTGAACAAGGCCTCTGTCCTTGAGCTGGGAATTCACAGAGATGGCTACATTTCTAAGATAAAGAAGTTACCAACTGGTCTCCATGGTAACAGCTGGCAGGGGTAAAATAAGAAAGGGAAGAAAAAGCTCTCCCCCTCCCAGGTGTCCTTTAAAAGTTAACTTGCCCAGAACAGGGGAAAAACAGGAACAAATACTGCGTTTTTGAACTTCTGCAGACTGTGAGCTTCTGAGCACCTTCCCTTACATGTTGGGTACAAAATTCTGAAACTACCTAAACTTGAGTTTCAGGGGATTAATTGATTATAACAGAAGCAATGCCCTCTGAATCCGGTTGCAACCAAATAGGACTGTTTCCCTGTCTTTAGTGCTATCTTAGGTGCCTTGCCTTGTCCGTCCTTACAACAGAATAATTCTATATACTTAAACCTTGTTTATGTTTTCATGAAATGGTCAACAGATGTGATTAATCGTGTAATGGTGCAGATGTTTCCCAGAGTGCTCTATTATGAAGCAGGATCATTTGAAGATCAAATAGGGGGACATACAACCAGGTTCCACTGGGAGCATATATCCCTCACTTTAGCCATCATATTAGGAATAGGATTTGCTGCACGGGTGGGCCCAGGAACCACTGCCCTTGTCCGTGTGACACAATAAATTACCCAATTAGAAGCAGCAATAGACCAAAACTAAGATATTAGAAACCACCATCAGAGCTTTGCATGAAACTTTAACCTCTCTCTCTGAAGTTGTTTTACAGAACAGTTGAGGTTTGGACCTCCTCTTCATTAAAGAAGGGGGCCTTTGTGCTGCATTGAAGGAAGAATGTTGTTTTTATGCCGAACATACTGGAGTTGTAATAAAATCTATGAGTAAATTAAAAAGACACATTAAAGAGCATCAACAAGAGAGAGAGAGACCCAAAAAGGGTTGTTTGAGTCTTGGTTCACACAGTGCCCCTGGTTAACTACGTTTTTATCAACCCTGGCCGGTCCAATAATAATCCTCATATTATTGCTAACTATAAAACCCTGTTTTCTCAACCATGTAATTTCTTTTCTCCAGGCTCAAATTGGACGAGTTAAACTTATGGTAATACCCCACTAGGAGACATAGAATGTGAAACCCCCCAATGATAATTTTTATGATTAAAAGTAGCCAGAAAAAGAAGTGAGGAATGAAAGGTTAATAAAATAAGTACTTGTCACTTCCTGTATTTCCCTATGCTTAACAAAAAACTGTTGAAATCTTGAGAAATGCTTGCAAAACTTGTTCCCAAAATGTGCTGTCCCCAACTGCCAAACTACAGAATGTACTCCCTCACCCAGTTGCATGCAAACTGCCCACTCGTCGTGACCCATCAATAAACTTCCCTCCCTGCCTTCTCCAGGGAAAGTATACAAACTCTACTTAAGCTATTCTCAGGGCTATCTGCTCTATTAAAGTGAGCTCTGAGCCCCAGCATGCTGGAAACCCAATAAACCTTTTGCTGTATCATGAGTACTCTGTTGGTCGTCTCCTTCTCCGAAGCTTCCCCGACATTTACTTGGATGATTGAATGTAGAAGAGAACATCCAGTGAAAAAGGTATAGTTGGTAGGATTAGGAAGATAGTCAGTAGGTTTAGGAAGAAGAGTGAGTATAGAATTTAGAACAAAAGTTCTTTAGCAATACGGTTTCAGTTAGAGAGTGAATGTAAATGTGAGCACAGTTGAAGAGTCAGTCACAATGATGAACTGGGGAAAATATGTAGGAAAGCAGATATCAATAGAGACATTATGAAATCAGGGAATTACAAAGTGAGTGACAGGACTAGATATTTTGAAAAGGATTGAGTTTGAATATATAATCTTAGAAAAAAACAAATATGTAGACACCAATAGGATTGATATTTGAGAGCATTAGGCAAATTTCAGGTGCATGAATATTTCTGAGAATAATCTTGTGAATAGTTGATTATAAATCCAGATACATGAACATGAATGAATTTAGGGAGTGTATATGAGACACATATATTTCATTTTTTGAAATATCTGGAGAGTGTGTAATATATATATATATATATATATATATATATATATATATATACACACACAAACACAAAACACACACAGACAAAAAAGTAGCAATATATATGTCAATCAAAATTCATCATATAATATATATTATCCACAGATCTAAAAATATTCATTTTACTGAACATGGATTTATGTATAATGTTGTTCAACTAGAAAGCTCACCCATATGTTGAATATTCAGTTTCAATGGGGTTTAGTAGGAGTGATCTTTTCTCTCAATTTGTATCTGCCAAGTCAGCCACCTCACAAGAATGTACGTGTGGTACCAGGTAGCCAACCTGATTCTGAACATTGCCCATAAACCTATCCATATAACAAGATGCCTTTACATATAAGGGTCTGCTTGCTGTACCCTGTCAGTCACAAGGCATTTGGAAGCCAATGGCAGATAAACATGGCCCCACCACACATGTTTTATCACACACCTTCACACCACTGCTCTAGGCCCACTAATGAGCAGGCTCCAACTTACTGGCATCACTGTTCTACACAATTTTCATGAAACAAAGTCAGTCAAGGCACTGTCTGGTACACTGATGGTCAGCAACAGGATATCCAAAAGTTCTCCAGTGCCACCTGGTCATGGGAATTTCAAAAATTTTATGGTATTTATCAAGCCATTTGTCGAGGATGAAGTTGGAGGCTCTTTGGGTTTCAATTTATTCAGGAACCATTAAATGTTGAGGAAGCTCATTTCAATGAAAGCTCTAGAGAACACTCACAGGCAAGACTTCCCAAAGTGTGGCCAAAAGGTCACATGAAGCCAGGCCCATTGAGGTCTACAATGTGAGGTCCATGTGTGTTTTGACTCCCAACTGTGGCTGCAAAGTCTTTCAGAATAAAATCATGTGATATCCTGGCTGAGATTCCCAGTGCTCTGGGGAAAGCCACCCTGCACCTAGATCTCAGGTTCCAAGGGCGACTCTCATGCATGGCCTAGTAAAAACCAAACACAATTCATGAAAATACTTCTCTGAGGTCAGTTCCAGAATTCATTCTCTAAGAGGAATCACAACAGAGTTCAAGCCCAGGTGGACCCAGTCTTTTCTTCTAAGTGCCACACAAATTACCACAATTCCAAACAAAACGCTCCCACAAAGCCCTTTTCTTCTTCCATATAGACACTCATCATAACCCCTGGATGGAGGTTTCCATGAGGGGCACAGGACAGGACAGTGTCCAAAATAACCTCCCTTGCCCCTCATTTGCCTAAAGTCAGTGTGGCCTGGAAATCCTGACTGTGAAACAGGAGTGATCAAATCGGCCTGCCGTTAATACAGCTTGGCTTCTCCAATTTGAGGCCTACTGACTGTAGGGTTTAGATTCTTCATGTAAATTGGGGTCATGAGAAAACCCAAGCACCTATGGGATAGCCTCTGCAGGGCTTTGAAGAACTCTTTTGAAACAAAGGATCCCTATTCTCACTTGATGGATGTCAGGAACCTTAGAGAGGAAGGCGAGAGTCTTCATAAACAATGACTGCTCTTTTGGCCATTTTGGTTTTTAATGCACCCATGGGATCTTTCTTTAGATCCATAAGGTGCTGAGAATCTAAGCTACAGCCTAACACAGGGCCAAGAGGCTGATTCAGACACATCCCTTTCCAAAGCAATTAAGCAAAGAGCCACAGGTGTTGCCCATTCATTTCCATTTGAAAACTGTTTTCTTCAGGCTTCACAAAGGGGTGGCCTGAGGCAAAGAACTTCCTGACATTCAGGGCAACAGAACAATAGGTAAGCAAAAGGCCCAAAGCAGGGTTTCTCCACTGAGATTTAATGGTCACACTAATATCTGATTTTTCAGAGATGCTCGCCATTCCTTTGAGCTATCCAGTACATGGTCATGGCACACAGCTTGGAAGTGGTACATACCTTAGACATAAAACCATGAGCCTATTCTGGAGAGGGGCAGAAGTCCAGAAGAAAACTGAAACTTAGGAAGATTGCTGGTGTTACCCATCGAAAAGGCAATCTGAAATCCATTCATAAATTGGACAGGATGAATGCTGGGAAGCATTCTACTAGACAGGACACATCCATTGATGCATTTTCTTTTCTAATATCTGCAACCACGGACACAGTGTGATAGACAGACATAGAAACACTCGCCTTGTCAAATGACTTACTAGAAACAGTTCATTCCACACCAAAAAAAGCGCCTTGCCTACCTATTCTCTGAACATGAGACAAAACCAGAAACCCACCCCCACACCCACAAAGGCACCTCCTTCCCCCAAGAAGTTCTGTGACTATCCGGACTGTCCTCTGACTGGTGAGACATACTATATTCCCACGGAATGGCCTGATCTGTCTCAGATCTGGTCTCCTTGGCCAACTCTGTGCAGGTGTCAGGACCCAGAGGTGAGAAACTACCTGCTTTCTCAGGAATGACCCCTCTTTAGAGCTTTCCTGGCATTTGGCCATCCTCACATTAGTAGGTACCAAGAAAGACTGACACTGTCCTTGGTAAATCCAAACAAGTGAGACCACTGGGACTGGGACTGGGACTGGCTCTGGGTGCCTGGCTTCATGAATCCCAAGTTCAGAGATTTCCATCACCAAGGAAGTGAGGTGAGGTCACTTCCTTTAGGAACTGAATGAGGTCACTGCCTTGGCAACCACTTTGTCCTACCAGTGGCTTCCAAGTGTCACATGAGAAGGAGGCTGCCCCTACTTCCTGTGACACTTTCACAATTTAGAATGGTATACAACCATAGGCACCCAGAAACAGCTACCCACATAGGCCTGGTTTGGTCCATCTTCTCTAAATTAAGATGTGAGAGGCTGATTCAGACAGAACCCTTCATCCTGAACAGGTTGTTTGCCATTGAACATGACTTTTGTTCTCTCAGGTTCTTCATAGCTGCCTACATCTTCTTCAGTCAACATTTCTGCATGGAACTTTGAGGTTCTCAGCAGGTGGAAGATCCCCTACTTTCCTGTATTGTAAGACCAACTCTGTCCCTCCTCTCTGTAAATTTAGAATGAGGGAACAGTGTATGGTTAGGGTCAATAACATATTTGACTTGTGTTAGGAATCATTCTGCTGGATTAATAATGGTATTGGGAACCTGCAAAATTTATAAGAATATATATTTGAAATATAAGTATGAAAACATAAATCTAGTTACGATTTGAAGCCAGAAAGGGCATTGGGCCCTTCTTTGGGATATTTAGCTTTGAATTACATTCTGCATTTTAGTCTCAGATAAATCTATACACAATGGAATAAAACCTTGCACCTCAGATGCCTGAATGTCGAAGAGAACATCCAGTCAAAAATGGATAGTCGGTAGGATTTGGAAGATAGTAGGTTTAGGAAGAAGAGTGAGTCTTCGAGTTGGACCAATAGTTTTTTAGCAATAGGGTTTCGTTTAGAGAGTGAATGTAAATGTCAGCACATGTGAAGAGTCAGTCACAATGATGAACTGGGGAAAATATGTAGGAAAGCAGGTCTCAATAGAGACATTAGGAAATCAGACAAATTATAAAATGCGTGATAGGATTAGACATTTTCAACAGGGTTGAGGTTGAATATATAATCATAGGAAGAAACAAATATATAGTCCCCAACAATATTGACACTTGGGAGAATTAGGCATCCTGGACAAGGATGTTTTTAGTAATATATACTCACTTTCAATTTAGGGTTTGGTACAATCATAAGTGTGACCTTTGCATTTTTGTCCAGAATATTACTGTGATAAAATGTATATGTAGATCAGGTGACATGAGTATTTCTTCCACCATTATGGGAAGCAATATTTTTAAAACCCATAAATTAGTATTGGGTATACAAATAGGTGTACCCTGTGTCAATGAATATAGAGATGATGCATGAATAGATCGTACTGTGAATAAATAATATAACTGGATCCAACTTTAGAAATTGGAGTTAGAATAAATTGATATCTGAAAATATACAGGAAATCTTATATTGATATTGGTATACATACATTCATTACAACCAATTATAAGTCTAATGGTAATATTAGGGTTACGGTTTATCATGAAGAGGGTGTGTGAGTTTTCCTTCAAAAGTGATTATGGAAATCGAAAATAATGTGTTTGTTAAGAAGTCTCATGAAACGACCAGTCGAAAAACCTGGAGGACTACATGTGTTCGGAAGCAGGAAGTGATTGAAAGTGAAACAAATGTCTTTAATTTTGAAATTTTGGGTGAAAAATTTATCCATGGATGTGCATAAACTGAAGAAATAGTACTGTACCAGTTTTAAATAAAAATGAACGTCAAAATACACATCATGTCCCATAGGAATCTACTTGCATTGATGTTAAACTTGGTAAGTTACGGTAGAAATATTAGGATTTGTATGCACCTTTCACTGAAGTTTGTTTTCAGTACTAGGAAACAAATAAGTATTTCAGGTGGATGAATATTTCTGAGAATAATCTTGTGCAAAGTTGATTACAAATCCACATACATGAATATGAATGTATTTAGGGAGTGAATAATAAGACACATATTTCATATTGTGAAAAATCTGGAGAGTATATATATAAAAAACACACACAGACATTATAAAGTGGCAATATATATGCCAATCGAAATTCATGGTGAAATATATATCATTCATAGATCCCGAAATATTAATTTTAATGAACATGGATTTATGAATAATGTTGTTCAACTAGGAATGTCACCCATAGGTTGAATTTTAAGATCCAACAGCATTTAGCAGGAGTGATCTCTTCTCATAATTTGTATCTGCCAAGTCAGCCACCTCACAAGAATGTATATGTGATACCAGGTAGGATTCTATATGTGCATATAAAAATACATGTGCTGAATAGGCTACAGAGAAAGGGATACAGGAATTCACATATTCATTAACTTTAAAAACACATGGAGAACTATTTCAATTAAAAATTAACTAGATTTATAACACCTAACCTACATAATGCAAACGGCAAGTCCAACTATACACCATGCCTCTTCTGAACTGCTTGTATTTCTATTCTGTTTGAGTTATTTTTCTCCATCATATTAGGAATAGTAGTCAGAGTCTAGTAGGGTATAGTTTCGTGTCAGGGATTCAGTATTTTGAATGGAAAATTGGAAAATGAATCCAATGTGTATGCAAATATGTGCTACACAAAAATCTTCCCACTTTCATCCACAACAATGCCTTGACATTACCTTTGCCACAAGTAAGACACAATTAGAGGAGAAGAGTTAGAAAATACGTGAATACATATCTGGAATGGAATACGCTCAGGATTTCCCAACCTTGGAGGTGATAGAGCAGTTTCCATAAGTAAGGGACATGGTAAACACTCCACAAACATGGAGCTCTGCTGGCCTAAATACTTCTTGAGAAACTGCCTCTGAGGTTGGGCACTTGAAATATATGTTGTTGTCAGGAGCTTTAGCTTCCTTTATAGTGAGCCCATCAAAGCTGGGTCTGCATCTATGTGACCTGGAGGACATGGTTTCTTATTATCCAATGAACCTGAGGCAGCAGTGCTGAATTCTCTCTTTGTAGGTAAACTGTGGCCACTGGGGGCTAAGTGTCACCCCGTGTGGACTGTGAAGCCATTTGGTCCTCTTCCACTTTCTGTTGTGGTTCTTGCTGCTACACTGGGACTTTGGTATTTGCTTCACGAAACACAACAATTTCAACTGGGACACAGTGCTGGAGAGAGTTCTGTCACTGTGGTGGGTCACGGTCTGCAGGAGAATGGACCAACCAGGCTTCTTTCCCACATAGCTTGCACCATTGACCATGTCAACCTGATTCTGAAAATTGCCCTGAAACCTCTCCATATATCAAAATGCCTTTACAAATAAGGGTCTGCTGGCTGCACCATGTCCTTCACAAGGCATTTGGTAGCCAATGGCCAAACCACATGGACCTACCACAGATGTTTTATCACACACCTGCACACCTGCCCACCGCTGCTCTAGGCCCACTACTCAGTAGGCTCCAACTTACTGGCATCTTTTTTCTACATTATTTTTATGAAACCCAGTCAATCAAGGCACCCTCTAGTATACTCATGATCAGCAACAGGACACCCAAAGATTCTCCAGTTCCACCTGGTCATGGGATTTTCAAAAATTTCATGGTATTTATCTAGCCATTTTTCAAGGATGAAGTTGGAGGCACTGTGGGTTTCAAGAACCACTAAATGTTGAGGAAGCTCATTTCAATGAAACTCTGGAGAACTCTCATAGGCAAGGCTTCCCAAAGAGTGGCCAAAAGGTCAAATATAGCCAGGCCCATTGAGGTATACGTTGTGAGTTCCATGTGTGTTTTGACTCTCAACTATGGCTACCAAGTCTTTAAGAATAAAATCATGGGATATCTTGGCTGATATTCCCAGTGCTCTGTGGAAAGCCACCCTGGGCCTTGATCTCAGTTTATAAGAGCGACTCTCATGCGTGGCCTCCTAAAATTTCAACACAATTCATGCAATACTTCTCTGAGGTCAGTTCCAGAACTCAGTCTCTAAGGGGATTCACACCAGACTTCAAGCCCAGGTGGACCCTGTCATCTCTTCCAACCGTCACACAAATGACCACAATTAATACCAAAACAATCCCACATTGCCCTCCTCTTCTTCCATAAAGGCACTCATCATGACATCTGGCTGGAGGTTTCCATGAGGGGCACAGCCCAAGACAGTGTCCAAAATAAGCTCCCTTGGCCCTCATTTGCCTAAAGTCAGGGTGGCTTGGACACCCTTCTTGTGCACCAGGAGTGATCTGTAAGGGTAAAAGAAATTGAAATTAAAGTGTAAAAGTTAAAGTGTAAAAGACCGGGTGTTGTAAAGTTTTTAAGCAGCAAGGCTTGAGTTAAAATGTAAAGGACCAGGTATTGTTAAGTTCCTATGCTACACGCAAAACCTGAAATTCCTGTAGCTTGTAGGACAATTCCCGGACTACCCAGTAAATATTCCCCCTGACCGCCTGGTTTTTTAATAACCTAGGACCCTGTGAGGCCTGGCACATAGGCATTGCAGGGCCTAAACCAATCATTTTGAATGTGTACCCCGCTTTAGAACTGACCTATCACTCCCGCCTTACATGTTCCCACCAATAAATGAACTAATCATGTTTAGGAATTGTTGTTTGATTTTCCCGTGGTGTATGATGATTTCTTAAAGGAGACTGTAATATATGTAAAGTCCCGCCCTGCCCAAAAAGTGTACTTAAGCACTGCTCAACCCCTGCTCGGGGCTCTGGGATGCTCTCCCATCTTGAGTGAGCACGTAGCCCCAGCATGCTGGATTGGATCCTCAATAAACGGCTTTTACTGTTGCATGAGCCGCAGTTTCTTGATGGTCTCTTCCTTCAACATTCGCCGGAACCTTACATTTGGTGCATTGGCCGGGAATCACGCAGCGCAGGACAAGGAGACCTCAACGAACCTTTCTGGGGGTAAGTAAGGCGCCTCTTTCCTTCAAAAATGATTATGGAAATCGAAAATAATGTGTTTGGAAAGAATCTCATGAAAAGAACAGTCAAGAAACATGGAGGAATACATATGTTCTGAAGCAAGAAGTAATTGAAAGTGAACCAAATGCCTGCAGATTTGTGAACTTGTGGATGAAAAGTTATATCCTATGATATCCATCAACTGAAGAAAAAGTAATGTACCACTGTTGAATAAAAATGAACTTCAAAATACACATCATGTCCCATAGGATTATACTTGCATTAATGTTAAACTGGGTCAGTTACCATGCAAATATTAGGATTTGTAAGCACAATTCACCGAAGTTTGTTTTCAGTACTGGAAAATAAATATGTATTTTATGTGGATGAATTTTTCTGAGAATAATCTTGTGCAAATTTGATTACAAATCCACATACATGAATATGAATGTATTTAGGGAGTGAATAATAAGACACATATATTTAATATTGTGAAAAATCTGGAGAGTATATATATATATATATATATATATATATATATATATATATATATATATATATTTATAAAGATAAAAACACAGACATTAAAATGTAGCAATATATATGCCAATCAAAATTCATCATGAAATATATATCATCCTCATATCCAAAAATATTCTTTTTACTGAGCATGGATTTATGTATAATGTTGTTCATCTAGGAAATTCACCAATTTGTTGAATTTTCAGTTTCATCAGTATTTAGGGGGAGTGATCTCTTTTCACAATTTGTATCATCCAAAAACAGTGACCTCACAAGAATGTATGTGTGATACCAGGTAGGATTCTAAATATGCATAATAAAATACATGAGATGAATAGGCTACAGAGAAAAGGAGACAGAAATTTACATATGTGTTAACTTTAAAAACTCATGGAGAAGTACTACAATGAAAAGTTGACTAGATTTATAACACATACACTTGATAAAGCAGAAGGCAAGTCCTAGTATACACCATGCCACCTATGAATGGCCTGTATTTCTATTCTGTTAGGTTTCTTTTTCTCCATCATATTAGGATTAGTAGTCAGAGTCTAGTAGGGTATGGGTTAGTGTCAGGGATTCAGTATTTCAAATGGAAAATAGGGAAATGAATCTAATGTGTATGCGAATATTTGTTAGACAAAAATCTTCCTACTGTCATCCAAAAAAATGCCTTGATAGTTCCTTCACCACAAGTAATACACAATTAGTGGAGAAGAGTTTGAAAATCTGTGAATATATATCTGGAAAAGAAAATGCTCAGGAGTTCACAACCTTGGAGGTGGTAGAGGAATTTCCAAAAGTAAGGTAAAGGGTAAACACTTCACAAACATGGAGCTCTGGTGGCCTAATTAATTTCTGAGAAACTGCCTCTGAGTTTGGGCCCTTGAAATGTTTGTTGTTGTCAGGAGCTTTCGCTTCCTTTGTAGTGAGACCATCAAAGCTGCGTCAGCATCTATGTGACCTGGATGACATGGTTCCTTATTTGCAATAGAACATGAGGCAGCAGTTCTGAATTCTCTCTTTGTAGGTAAACTGAGGCCACTGGGGTCTAAGTGTCTAACCATGTGGTCTGTGAAGCCATTTGGTCATACTTCACTTTTCGTGGTGTTTCTTACTGCTGCACTGGGAGTTTGGTATTGGCTTCACAAAATACAAAAAGAAAAACTGGGACACAGTGCTATAGAAAGTACTCTCACGTGTAGTGGGTGAGGGTCTGCAGGAGAATGCACCAACCAGGCTTCTATCCCCAAAAGCTTGCACCCATGTCCATATCAACCTGATTCTGAATATTGCCCTGAAACCTCTCCATATAATAAGGTCCGTTAACTTGTATGGTTCTGCTGGCTGCACCATGTCAGTCACAAGGCATTTTTTTAAGCCAATGGCAGATCCACATGGCCCCACGACAGATGTTTTATCATACACCTGCCCACCACTGCTCTAGGCCAACTAGTCAGCAGGCCTCAACATTCTGGCATCTCTGTTCTCACCGTTTTCATGAAACCCAGTCAATCAATGCAATGTCTGGTACACTCGTGATCAGCAATAGACATCCAAAGGTTCTCCAGTGCCACCTGTTCATAAGAATTTAAAAAATTTCATGGTATTTATCTACCCAATTTTCAAAGATAAATTTGGAGGCACTGTGGCATTCAATTCATTTGGGAACCATGAAATAGTGAGGAAGCTCATTTCAATTAAAGCTCGGGAGAACTCTCAGAGGCAAGGCTTCCCAAAGAGTGGCCAAAAGGTCACATTAAGCCAGGCCCATTGAGGTCTACAATTGAGGGCCATGTTTTTTTTGACTCTCAACTATGGCTTCCAAGTCTTTCTGAATAAAGTCATGTGATATCCTGGCTGAGATTCCCAGTGCTCTTTGAAAGCTATCCTGGGCCTAGATCTCAGTCTCCAAGGGCAACTCTCATGCATGGCCTCCTAAAATCCCAACACAATTCATGCCAATACTTCTCTGAGATCTGTTCCAGAACTCAGTCTCTAAGGGGAATCACTCCAGAGTTCAAGCACAGGTGGACCCAGTCATCTCTTCCAACCACCACACAAATGACCACAATTAAACCAAAACACTCCCACATGGCCCTCATCTTCTTCAATTTAGAGACTCATCATAACCTCTGGCTGGAGGTTTCCATGAAGGGCGCAGCTTAAGACAGTGTCCAATATAAGCTCACATGCCTCTCATTTGCCTAAAGTCAGGGTGGCATGGAAACTCTTCCTGTGAAGCAGGAGTGATCAAATAGGCCTGCCAATAATACTGCTCTACTTCTCCAATTTGAGGCCTATTCTCTGTGGGGTATAGATTCTTTATGTGAATTGGGGTCATGAGAAAACTCAAGCAACTATGGGCTACCCTCTGCAGGGCTTTGAAGAATCCATTTGAGTGAGTCGAGGAGTTGGACCAAATGTTCTTTAGATATAGAGTTTTGATTAGAGAGTGAGTGTAAATGTCAGCATATGTGAACAGTCAGTCACAGTGATAAACTGGGGAAAATGTGTACGAAAGCAGATATCAATAGAGACATTAGGAAATAAGGCAAAGTACAAAGTGGGTGATAGGATAAGACATTTTTAACAGGGTTCAGTTTCAATATATAATCTTAGGAAGAAACAAATATGTAGTCACCAATAGGAATGATATTTGAGATCATTAGTTAATCAGGGCATGGATGTTGTTAGTAATACATGCTCACTTTCAATATAGGCTTTGATACAATCATAAGTGTGACCCTTGCATTTTGTTTCAGGAATATTACCGTGATGAAATGTATATGTATATCAGGTGACTACAGTATTTCTTCCACCATTTCTGAAAGCAATATTTTAAAGACTTAAAAATTAGTATTGGGGATACAAACAGGTATACCATCAGTCTACGAATATAGAGATGATGCCTTAATAGACCATACTGTGAATAAATAATATAACTGGTTCAAACGTTAAATAATGGATTGAATTGATATCTGAAAATATATAGGAAATCTTATATTGATATACATACATTCATTCCAACCAGCTATACATCTAATGGTAATATTAGCGTTATGGTTTATCATGAAGAGTGTGTGAGTTTGGCTTCAAAAGTGATTATGGAAATCAATAATACTGTGTTTGGAAAGAATCTCATGAAAAGAACAGTCAAGAAACATGGAGGAATACATGTGTTCTGAAGTAGGAAGTGATTGAAAGTGAACCAAATGCCTAAATTTGTGAAATTGTGGATGAAAGGATATATCCTATAATGTCCATAAACTGCAGAAATAGTAATGTACCAGTGTCTGAATAAAAATGAACTTCAAAATACACATCATGGTCCCATAGGTGTCTACTTACATTGATGTGAAACTGGTTCAGTCACTGTAGAAATATTACGAATTGTATACACCATTCACTTAATTTACTTTTCAGTACTAGGAAAAAATATGTATTTAAGGTGGATGAATATTTCTAAGAATAATTTTGTGAAAAGTTGATTATAAATCTACATACACACACATGAGTTTACTTAGGGAGTGTATAATAAGACACATATATTTCATATTTTGAAAATCTTAAGAGTAGATATCTATATCTATATAGATAGATAGATAAATAGATAGATACACACATACACAGACATTAAAATGTAGCAATATATATGCCATTCGAAATTCATCATGAAATATATATCATCCACGTATCCAAAAATATTCATTTTACTGAACATTTATTTATACATAATATTGTTCATCTAGGAAATTCACCCATAGGTGGAAATTCCAGTTCCATCTGTATTTAGAGGGAGCGATCTCTTCTCACAATTTGTATCTTCCAAAATAAGCGATCTCACAAGAATGTACATGTGATACCAGGTAGAATTCTAAAAATGCATAAAAAAATACATTTGATGAATTGGCTACAGAGAAAGGGAGACAGAAATTTACATATGTGTTAACTTTAAAAACTCATGGAGAAGTATTACAATGAAAAGTTGACTAGATTTATAACACATACCATTGATAAAGCAGAAGGCAAGTCCAAGTATACACCATGCCTCCTATGAAAGGCCTGTATTTCTATTCTGTTAGGTTTCTTTTTCTCTATCATATTAGGTTTAGTAGTCAGAGTCTAGTAGGGTATGGGTTAGTGTCAGGGATTCAGTATTTCAAATGGAAAATAGGAAAATGAATCTAATATGTATGCAAATATGTGCTACACAAAAATCTTCCCACTCTCAGCCAGAACAATGCTTTGACATTACCTTCGCCCCAAATAATACACAATTAGTGGAGAAGAGTTAGAAAATCTGTGAATACATATGTGGAAAGGAAAATTCTCAGAACTTCACAAACTTGTAGGAGGTAGAACAGTTTACAAAAAGGGAGAGGGTAAACACTTCACAAACATGGAGCTCTGCTGGCCTAATGACTTTTTGAGAAACTGCCTCTGAGGTTGGGCAGTTGAAATATATTTTTGTCAGGAGCTTTTGCTTCCTTTGTAGTGAGACCATCAATGCTGGGTCTCCATCTATGTGACCTGGATGACATGGTTCCTTATTTTCTAGTGGACATGAGGCAGCAGTGCTGAATTCTCTATTTGTAGGGAAACTTTGGCCACTGGGGTCTAAGTATCTAACCGTGTTGTCTGTAAAGCCATTTGTTCATGCTCCACTTTCGTGGTGTTTCTTACTGCTGCACTGTCAGTTTTGTATTGGCTTCACGAAATACAAGGAGCTCCACTGGGACACAGTGCTGGAGGATGTACTCTCATATGTGGTGGGTGAGGGTCTGCAGTAAAATGCACCAATGAGGCTTAAATCCCACATAGCTTTTCAACTCGACAATAGCCCCCTTATTCTGATCATTGGCAGGAATCCTCTCCATATAACAAGATGCCTTTACATAGAAGGGTCTGCTGGATGTACCATGTCAGTGACAAGTCATTTCTAAGCCAATGCCAGATCCACGTGGACCCACAACTGATGTTTTTTCACACACCTACACTCCACTGCTTTATGCCCACTAGTCTGCAGGCTCCAACTTACTGGCATCTATGTTCTACAGCATTTTCATGAAACACAGTCAATTAAGGCACTGTCTGGTACAATCATGATTAGCAACAGGACATCCAAATGTTCTCCAGTGCCATGGTATATATCTAGATATTTTTCAATAATGAAGTTGGAGGCACTGTGGGATTCAATTTATACAGGAACCAATAAATGGTTAGGAATCTCATTTCAATGAAAGCTCTGGTGAACTCTCACAGGCAAGGCTTCCCAAAGAGTGGGCAAAAGGTCTCATGAAGCCAGGCCCATTGAGGTCTACAATGTGAGTTGCATGTGTGTTTTGACTCTCAACTATGGCTGGAATCTTTCAGAATAAAATCTTGTGATATCCTGGCTTAGATTCCCAGTGCTCTGTGTAAAGTCACCCTGGGCCAAGATCTCAGATTCCAATGGTGAATCTCATGTGTGGCCTCCTGAAATCCCAACACAATTCATGGCAATACTTCTCTGAGGTCAGTTACACAACTCAGTCTCTAAGGGGAATCACAACAGAGTTCAAGCCCAGGTGGACCCAGGCATCTCTTCCAATTGCTACACAAATGATGACAATTAAAACCAAAACACTCTCACACGGCCCTCTTCATCTTTTATATAGACACTAATCATAACCTCTAGCTGGAGGTTTCCATGAGGGGCACAGCCCAAGACAGTGTCAAAAATAAACTCCCTTGCCCCTCATTTGCCTAAAGTCAGGGTGGCCTGGACAACGTTAGTGTGAAACAGAAGTGATCAAATAGGCCTGCCGTTAATACTACTCCACTTCTCAAATTTGAGGCCTACTGACTGTGGGGTATAGATTTTTAGTGTGAATTGGAGTTATAAGAAAACCCAAGCACCTATTGTCTCCCCTCTGCAGCCCTTTGAAGAACTTATTTGACACAAATGATCCCTATTCTCACTTGATGGAGGTCAGGAATCTTACAGAGGAAGGCGAGAGGCATCATCCACAATCACTGATCTTTTTTCCATTTAGGTTTTGGATGCCCACATGGGATCTTTCTTTAGATTCATCAGGTGCTGAAAATCTAAACCACAGGCTCACACAGTGCCAAGAGGCTGATTCAGACACATCCATTTCCAAAGCTATGAAGCAAAGAGCCACAGGTGATGCCCATTCATTTCCATTTTAAAACTGTTTTCTTCAGGCTTCACAAAGGGGTGGCCTGAGGCAAAGACCTTTCTGACATTCAGAGCAACAGAACAATAGGTAATCAAAAGGCCCCAAGCAGGGTTTCTCCACGGAGACTTTCCTGGTTACTCTGATATATGAGTTTTCTGAGATGCTCGCCATTCCCTTCAGCTATCCAGTACATGGCCATGTCACAGAGCTTGGAGGTGGTACATATCTTGTACAAAAATACATGATACTAATCTTGAGAGTGGCCAGAATTCATGAAAAAATGGAAAATTAGGTAGATAGCCGGTGTTGCCCATGGATAAGGCAAGCCTCAGTCCATTCATTAATTGGAAAGGATGCATGCTGGGAAGCTTTCTACTAGACAGGACACAACCAATGAGCTATTTTTTTTCTAATATCTACAAAGAAAAATACAGTGGGATACACAGACATAGAAACAGTCTCCTTGTCAAATGACTTACTGGAAACAGTCCACTCCAAACCAAACAAACCTCCTTTTTTACCTATTCTCAGAACATGAGAAAAAAACCACAAACACAAACCAACACCCACAAATGCAACTTTTTCCCACAAGTAGGTCTGTCACTATCTGGAGTGTCCTCTGACTGGTAGGCCATATGATGTTCCCCAGAAATGGCCTTTCTGTCTCACATCTGGTCTCCTTGGTCAACTCTGTGAAGTTGTCAGGAGGCAGTGGTGAGCCAATTCCTGTCCTCTCAGGAAAGACCCCTCTTCAGAGCTTTCTTGGTATTTGGCAACCCTTACATCAGTAGGTACCAAGAAAGACTGACTCTGTCCTTAGTGAATCCAAACAAGTGAGCCCACTGCAACTGGGACTGGGACTGGCTCTGGGTGCCTGGCTTCCTGGATCACAAAATTCAGAGAGTTCCATCACCAAGGAAATGAGGTGAGGTCACTACCTTCAGGAAATAAATGAGGTCCCTGTCTTGGCCACCACTTTGTCCTAACAGTTGCGTCCTAGTGTCTCCTGACATGGAGGCTGCCCTACTTCCTGTGATACATTCACATGTTAGAATGGTATAGAAACCATAGTCACCTGGGAACAGCTCTCCACACAGGCCTGCTTTGGTCCATCTTCCCTGCATTAAAAATAGAGAGGATGACTCAGACACATCCTTTCATCCTGACCATGTTGTTTGCCATGGAATATGACTTTTGTTCTCTCAGGTCTTTCATAGCTGCCAACATCTTCTCCAGGGATTATTTCTGCATGGATTTTGAGGTACTCAGCAGGTGGAAGATCTCCTAACTTCCTGTATTGTAATATCAACTTTATCCCTCCTCTTCTGTAAAGTGAGATTGAGGGAACATTGTATGGTTAGGGTCAATAGCATGTTCCATTTGGCTTAGGAATCATTCTGCTGGATGAATAATGGTATTGGGAACCAGCGATATTTAAAAGAATATAGAGGTAAAATATAAGTATGAAAACAGAAATCTAGGTAATATTTTAAGCCCAGAAGGATTTGGGCCCTTGATTGGGATCCTTAGCTTGAGTAATGTTTTGCACCGAGGTCTCAGTTAAATCGATATACAATGGCATAAGACCCTGTACCTCAGATGATTGAATGTAGAAGAGAACATCCAGTGAAAAAGGGATAGTGTGTAGGATTAGAAAGATAGTCCGTAGGTTTAGAAGGAAGAGTGAGTCTAGGATTTGGACCAAAAGTTCTTTAGCAATAGGTTTCGGTTAGAGAGTGAATATTAATGGCACCATATGTGAAAAGTCGGGCACAATGATGAACTGGGAAAAAATATGTAGGAAAGCAGACATCAATAGAGACATTAGGAAATCAGGCAAAGTATAACGTGAGTGATAGGATTAGACATTTTCAACAGGGTTGAGTTTGAATACATAATCTTAAAAAGAAACAAAAATGTAGTCACCAATTGGATTGACATTTGAGAGCATTAGGCAAACTGGGCATGGATGTTTTTAGTAATCAATGTTCACATTCCATTGAGGCTTTATTGCAATCATAACGGTGACCTTTGCATTTTGTGTCCAGAATATTACTGTGATAATATGTATATGTAGATCAGGTGACATGAGTATTTCTTCCACCTTTTCTGGGAGCAATATTTTGAAAACATATGAATTAGTACTGGGGATACTAATAGGTTTACCCTGTGTTGATGAATATAGAGATGATGCATTAATAGACCATACTGTGAAAAAATTATATGACTGGTTCCAAATTTAAATAATGGATTGTTTTAATATCTGAAAATATAGAGGAAATCATATATTGATATACGTACATTAATTCCAACCAGTTATATATCTAATGGTATTATTAGGGTTACCGTTTATCATGAATAGTGTGTGAGTTTTGCTTCAAAAATGATTATTCAATCGAAAATAACGTGTTTAGAAAGAAGTCCAGTGAAAAGACCCGTCAAGAAACATGAAGGAATATATGTGTTCCGAAGGAGGAAGTGATTGAAAGTGAACCAAATATTTATAAATTTGTGAACTTGTGAATGAAAGGATATATTTTATGATGTCCATAAACTGAATAAATAATAACGTACCAAGTTTGAATAAAAATGAACTTTAACAAACACATCATATCAAATAGGAATGTATTTGCATTGATGTTAAACTTGGTCAGTTACTCTAGAAATATTAGGATTTGTAAGAACCCTTCCCTGAAGTTAGTTTTCAGTACTAGGAAACAAATATGTATGTCAGTGGATGTATATTTCTGAGAATAAACTTGTTAAAAGTTAATTATAAATCCACATATATGAATATGAATGAATTCAGGCGGTGTATAAGAAGACATATATTTCATATTTTGGAAAATCTGGAGACTATATATATATATAGACACACAAACACACACACATTATAATGTCACAATATATATGTCAATCGAAATTCATCATGAAAAATAACTCATCCGCATATCCCAAAATATTCATTTTACTGAACATGGATGTATGTAGAATGTTGTTCATCTAGGAAGCTCACCCATGGGTTGAATTTTCTGTACCAACAGCATTTAGGAGGAGTGATCTCTTCTCACAAATAGTATCTGCCAAGTCAGCCACCTCACAAGAATGTACGTGTGAAACCAGGTAGGATTCTATTTGTGCATATAAAAATACATGTGCTTAATAGGCTACAGAGAAAGGGAGACAGGAATTCATATATTTCTTAACTTTAAAAACACATGGAATAGTGTGTAGTGTCCCTCTTTATCCCTTTTGATTAACTTTGGCTTAAAAAAAAGAATTTTATTGAGAATTTTTGTATATATGTTTGTCAGGAATATTGCTCTGAAGTTTTCTTTCCTTGATGTGTCTTTGTCTGATTTTGGTATGTGAGTGATACTATCCTCATGAAATGAGTTTGGAGGAGTTCCATGCTTTTCTATTTTATGGAATAATTTGAGGAGTATTGTGATGAATGCTTCTTTGAAGGTCTTGTAGAACTTGACTGAGAATCTGTCTGTTCCTGGGCGTTGCTTGATTGGTAGGCTGTTGACAGCAACTTCTATTTCATTGCTTGAAATTGATTTGTTTAAATTGTTCATGTCCTACTAATTCAGTTTGGGTATATCTCTAAAATTTTATTGATGTCATCATGGTATTTTAATTTATTAGAGTATAAATTTTCAAATTAGTTTTTAATTATTCTCTGTATTTTAGTTGTGTACTCTGTAAAAGTTCTTTTACGATCCTTAATTTTAGTAATTTGAGGTTTTTTTTCTTCATTAGCTTGGTTAAGGATGTGTCAATTTTATTTAGTTTTCGAAGATTAAATTTTGTTTTGTGTCAAAAAAAAATAACATATGGAAAAGTATTTCAGCAAATTGAATAGATTTATAACTCCTACCTTATATCATGCAAAAGGCAAGTCCAACTATACACCATGTCCCTTCTGAAATGCTTGTATTTCTATTCTGTTTGGGATATTTTTCTCCATTATATTAGTATTAGTAGTCAGAGTCTAGTAGGGTATATGAATGTTTCTGAGAATAATCTTGAGAAAAGATGATTATAAATACACATTCATGAATATGAAAAATTTAGGAAGTGCAAAATAAGACAAAAATATTCCATATTTTCAAAAATTTGGAGAGTATATCTATATCTATCTATATCTATATCTATATCTATATCTATAAACACACACACACACACACACACACACACACACACAACACTCACAGACATTAAAAAGTACCAATATAAATGCCAATAGAAATTCATCAGTAAATATATATCATCCACAGATGCAAAAATATTTATTTTACTGAACATGAGTTTATGTATAATGTTGTTCTACTAGGACGCTCTCCTATAGGTTGTATTTTCATTTAAAACAGTTTTAGGAGGAGTGAACTCTTCTCACAATTTGTATCTGCCAAGACAGCCACCTCACAAAAATGTACGTGTGATACCTGGTAGGATTCTATATATGCATATAAATATACATGTGTGAATAGGCTACAGAAAAGGGAAACAAGAATTCACATATTTGTTAAATTTAAAAACACATGGAGAATATTTCCATTAAAATTTGAATAGATTTATAACACCTACCTTATATAATGCAAATGTCAAGTCCAACTATACAACATGTCTCCTCTGAAGTGCTTGTATTTCTATTGTGTTGGGTTAATTTTTCCCATTATAATAGGATGAATAGTCTGAGTCTACTAGGTATGGGTTAGTTTCAGGGATTCAGTATTTGAATGGAAAATTGGAAAATGAATCCAATGTGTATGTAAATATATGCTGCACAAATATCCTCCCGCTCTCATCCAGAACAATGCCTTGATATTACCTTCACCCCAAGTAAGACGCAATTAGAGGAGAAGAGTTACAAAATCAGTGAATACATATCTGGAATGGAAAATGCTCAGGAGTTCACAACCTTTGAGGTGGTAGAGGAGTTTCCAAAATTAAGGGACAGGGTAAACACTCCACAAACATGGAGCTCTGCTGGCCTAAAAACTTTTTGAGAAACTGCGTCTGAGCTTCCGCAATTGAAATATATGTTGTTTTCAGATGATTTGGCTTCCTTTGTAGTGAGACCATCAAAGCTGGGTCTGCATCTATGTGACCTGAAGGACATGGTTTCTTATTTTCCAATGAACAAGATGAAGCAGTGCTGAATCCTCTCTTTGTAGGTAATCTGAGGCCACTGGGGACTAAGTGTCTCCCCGTGTGGACTGTGAAGCCATTAGGTCCTCCACCACTTTTTGTGGTGTTTTTCCTGCTGCATTGTGAGTTTGGTATTTGTTTCACGAAATACTAGGAGCTAAACTGAGACACAGTGCTGGAGGGAGTTGTGTCACGAGTGGTGGGTCAGGGTCTGCAAGAGAATTCACAAACTAGGCTTCTATCTCTCACAGCTTGCCCCATTGCCCCCTTGTCCATATCAACCTGATTCTTCATTTTCCTCTGAAAACTCTCCATATAACAAGATGCCTTTACATATAAGGGTCTGCTGGCTGCACTATGTCAGTTACAAGCCATTTGGAATCCAATGGTAGATCCACATGGCCCTACCACGGATGTTGTATCAAACACCTCCCCACCACTGCTCTAGACCCACTACTCAACAGGCTCCAACTTACTGGCATCTCTGTTCTACATCATTTTCATGAAACTCAGAAAATCAAGGCACTGTCTGGTATACTCATGAACAGTAACAGGACATCCAATATTTCTCCAGTGCCACCTGGTCATAGGAATTTCAAAAATTTCATGGTATTTATCTATCCATTTCTCGAGCATGAAGTTAGAGGCACTGTGGATTTCAATTCATGCAGCAAACATTAAATGGTGAGGAAGCTCATTTCAATGAATTCTCTGGAGAACTCTCACAGGCAAGGCTTCCCAAAGAGTGGACAAAAGGTCACATTAGGCCAGGCCCATTGAGGTCTACAATGTGAGGTGCATGTGTGTTTTGACTCTCAACTATGGCTGCCATTTCTTTAACAATAAAATCATGTGATATCCTTGCTGAGATTCCCAGGCCTCTGTGGAAATCCACCCGGGGCCTAGGTCTCAGTTTCCAAGAGCGACTTTCATGCTTGGCCTATTAAAATCCCAACAAAATTCATGACAATGTTTCTCTGAGTTCAGTTCCAAAACCCAGTCTCTAAGGGGTATCACACCAGAGTTCAAGCCTACGTGTACCCAGTCATTTTTTCCAATGCCACACAAATGACCAAAATTAAAACCAAAACACTCCCACATGGCCCTCAACTTATTCCATTTGGGAATCATCTTAACCTCTGGCTGGAGGTTTCCATGAGGGGCGCAGCCCAAGACAGTGTCCAAAATCAGCTCGTTTGCCCCTCATTTGCCTAACGTCAGGGTAGCCTGGACACAGTTTCTGTGAACCAGGAGTGAACAAATAAGCCTGCCGTTAATACTTCTGTGTTCCTCCAATTTGACGCCTACTGATTTTAGATATCGATTCTTTAGGTGATTTAGAGTCATGCAAAAACACAAGCACCTCTGCAGGGCTTTGAAAAACTCATTTGACCCAAAGAATCCCTATTCTCATTTGATGGAGTGCAGGAACCTAACAGAGGAAGGCAAGAGACTTCATCCACAATGAATGATATTTTTTGCCATTTTGGTTTTGGAAGCTCACATGGGATCATTCTTAAGATCCATCAGGTGCTGAGAATCTAAGTCACAGCCACACACAGGTCCAAGAGGCTAATAAAGACACATCCCTTTCGAAAGCAATTAAGCAAGAGCCACAGGTGAGGCCCATTCATTTCCATTTGAAAACTGTTTTCTTCAGGCTTCACAAAGGGGTGGCCTGAGCAAAGACCTTCCTGACATTCAGTGCAACACAACAATAAGTAAGCAAAAGGCCCAAAGCAGGGTTTCTGCACTGAGACTATCCTGGTCACACTGATATCTGAGTTTTCTGAGATGCTCGCCATTCTCTTCAGCTATCCAGTACATGGTCATGTCACAGAGCTTGGAGGTGGTACATATTTAGGACACAAATCCATGAGCCTATTCTGGAGAGTGGCCAGAATTCAGGAAGAAAACAACAACTTAGAAAGATAGCAGGTGTTGCACATCGATAAGACAACCTGCAGTCCATTCATATATTGGGCAGGATGAATTATGGGAAGATTTATACTAGACAGGACACATTAATTAATGCATTCTCTTTTCTAATGTGTACAACAACGGACACAGTGGGATACACAGAAACAGAAACACTCGCCGTGTCAAATGACTTACTAGAAACTGTCCAGTCCAATCCAAACAAACCGCCTTTCCTATCTATTCTCAGAACATGAGACAAAACAACAAACCCACACCCACTCCCACAAAGGCACCTCCTTCCCCCAAGTAGGTCTGTGACTATCCGGAGTGTCCTCTGACCAGTGGGCCATACAATGTTCCCCCGAAATGGCCTGTCTTCTCTCAGATTGTGTTTCCTTGACCAACTCTGTGAAGATGTCAGGAAAAAGTGGTTATCCACTACCTGTTTTCTCAGAAATGGTCCACCTTCAGAGCTCTCCTGACATTTGGCCATTCTCACATCATTAGGTACCAAGAAAATTGACTCTGTCCTTGGGAAATCCAAACAAGTGAGCCCACTGGGACTGGGACTGGGACTGCATCTGGGTGCCTGGCTTCTTGGATACCAAGTTCAGAGAGTTCCATCACCAAGGAAATGAGGTATGTCACATTCTTTGGAACTGAATGAGGTCACTGCCTTGGCAACCACTTTGTCCTAACAGTTGCTTCCAAGGGTAACATAAGATGGAGGTTGCCCCTACTTCCTGTGACACTTTCATAAGGTAGAATGTATATCAACCATTGGCACCCGGGAACAACTCTCCACTAAGGCCTGGTTTGGTCCCTCTTCTCTACAATAAGAAGAGAGATGCAGATTCAGAAACATCCCTTAATTCTGACCAGGTTGTTTGCCATGGAAGATGACTTTTGCTCTCTCAGTTGCTTCATACCTGTGTACAACTTCTCCAGGTATCATTTTTGCATGGACATTTGAGGTTCTCATTAGGTGGAAGGTCCCCAACTTTCCTGTATTGTAAGAACCACTCCGTCCCTGCTCTTCTGTAAAATGATTGAGGGAACAGTGTATACTTGGGGTTAAAAACAGTTTTGATTTGGGTTACGAACGATTCTGTGCGATGAATAATGGTATTGGTAACCTGCAATATTTACAAGAATATAGAGGTGATATGTAAGTATGAAAAGAGAAATCTAGGTATGATTTGAAGCCCAGAAGGGTTTTGCCCTTGATTGGGATACTTAGCTTTGAATTATGTTCTGCAAAGTTGTCTCAGATAATTCGATATACAATGGCATAGGACTTTGTACATTGGATGATTTAATTTAGAAGAGAACATCCAGTCAAAAAGGGATATTCAGTATGATTAGGAAGATAGTCTGTAGGTTTAGGAAGAAGAGTGAGTATAGGATTTGGACCAAAAGTTCTTTAGCAATACACTTTTGGTTATAGAGTGAATGTAAATGTCAGCTCATATGAAGAGTCAGTCACTATGTTGAACTGGGGAAAATATGTAGAAAAGCAGATATCAATAGAAACATTACGAAATCAGGCAAATTATAAAGTGAGTGATAGAATTGGACATTTTCAACAGGGTTGGGTTTGAATATATAAATTAGGAAAAAACAAAAATGTAGTCACCAATAGGATTGACAATTGACAGCATTAGGCAACCTGGACACGGATGTTTTTAGAAATCCATGTTCACCTTCCATTTAGGATTTGGTACAATCATAAGTGTGACCTTTCCATTTTTGTCCAGAATATTACTGTGATAATGAGGTGACATGAGTATTTCTTTAACCATTTCTGGGAGCAATATATTGAAGATGTAAAATAAGAATCGGGGTACAAAGAGGTGTACCCTGTTTCTATGAACATAGAGAAAAAGCATGAATAGAAAATACTTTGAATAAATAATATAACTTTTTTGAACTTGAAATAATGAATTGAACTGATATCTGAAAAATTAAAGGAAATCGTATATTGATATACAAACATTCATTCCAACCAGTGATATATCTAATGGAAATATTAGTGTTTTGGTTTATCATGAAGAGTGTGTGAGGTTTAAAAACACATGGAGAATATGTCCATTAAAATTTGAATACATTTATAACTCCTACCTTATATAATGCAAATGTCAAGTCCAACTATACAACATGTCTCCTCTGAAGTGCTTGTATTTCTATTGTGTTGGGTTAATTTTCCCCATTATATTAGGATGAATAGTCTGAGTCTACTAGGTATGGCTTAGTGTCAGGAATTCAGCATTTCGAATGGAAAATTGAAAAATGAATCCAATGTGTATGTAAATATATGCTGCACAAATATCCTCCCGCTCTCATCCAGAAGAATGCCTTGACATTACCTTCACCCCAAGTAAGACACAATTAGAGGAAAAGAGTTACAAAATCAGTGAATACATATCTGGAATGTAAAATGCTCAGGAGTTCACAACCTTGGAGGTGGTAGAGGAGTTTGCAAAACTAAGGGACAGGGTAAACACTCCACAAATATGGAGCTCTGCTGGCCTAAAAACTTTTTGAGAAACTGCCTCTGAGCTTCCGCCCTTGAAATATATGTTGTTTTCAGGAGATTTGTCTTCCTTTGTAGGGAGACCATCAAAGCTGGGTCTGCATCTATGTGACCTGGAGGACATGGTTTCTTATTTTCCAATGAACAAGATGAAGCAGTGCTGAATCCACTCTTTGTAGGTAAACTGAGGCCACTGGGGACTAAGTTTCTCCCCATGTGGACTGTAAAGCCATTTGGTCCTCCTCCACTTTTTGTGGTTTTTTTGCTGCTGCACTGTGAGTTTGGTATTTGTTTCATGAAATACTAGGAGCTAATCTGGGACAGAGTGCTGGAGGGAGTTCTGTCACGTGTGGTGTGTCAGGGTCTGCTAGAGAATGCACCAAATAAGCTTCGATCTCTCACAGCTTGCCCCATTTCCCCCTTGTCCATATCAACCTGATTCGTAATTTTCCTCTGAAAACTCTGCATATAACAAGATGCTTTTACATATAAGGGTCTGCTGGCTGTACCACGTCAGTTACAAGCCATTTGGAATCCAATGGTAGATCCACATGGCCCTACCACGGATGTTTTATCAAACACCTCCCCACCACTGCTCTAGACCCACTACTCAGCAGGCTCCAACTTACTGCCATCCTATTCTACACCAGTTTCATGAAACTCCGTAAATCAAGGCACTGTCTGGTATACTCATGATCAGCAACAGGACATCCAATGTTTCTCCAGTGCCACCTGGTCATAGAAATTTCAAAAATTTCATGGTATTTATCTAGCCATTTTTCAAGCATGAAGTTGGAGGCACTGTGGGTTTCAATTTATTCAGCAAACATTAAATGGTGAGGAAGCTCATTTCAATGAAATCTCTGGAGAACCCTCACAGGCAAGCCTTCCCAAAGAGTGAACAAAAGGTCACATTAGGCCAGGCCCATTGAGGTCTACAATGTGAGGTCCATGTGTGTTTTGACTCTAAACTATGGCTGCCATTTCTTTAAGAATAAAATCATGTGATATCCTTGCTGAGATTCCCAGGCCTCTGTGGAAATCCACCGGGGCCTAGGTCTCAGTTTCCAAGAGCGACTTTCATGCGTGGCCTCTTAAAATCCCAACAAAATTCATGCCAATGCTTCTCTGAGTTCAGTTTCAAATCCCAGTCTCTAAGGGGAATCACACCAGAGTTCAAGCCTACCTGGACCCAGTCATTTTTTCCAATGCCACACAAATGATCAAAATTAAAATCAAAACACTCCCACATGGCCCTCATCTTTTTCCATATAGTCAATCATCTTAACCTCTGGGTGGAGGTTTCCATGAGGGGCGCAGCCAAAGACAGTGTCCAAAATCAGCTCGTTTGCCCCTCATTTTCCTAAAGTCAGGGTAGCCTGGACACCGTTTCTGTGAACCAGGATTGAACAAATAAGCCTGCCGTTAATACTTCTGTGTTTCTCCAATTTGATGCCTACTGATTTTAGGTATGGATTCTTTAGGTGATTTCGAGTCATGCGAAAACACAAGCACCTCTGCAGGGCTTTGAAGAACTCATTTGACCCAAAGAATCCCTATTCTCATTTGATGGAGTGCAGGAACCTAACAGAGGAAGGAAAGAGACTTCATCCACAATGAATGATATTTTTGCCATTTTGGTTTTGGAAGCTCACATGGGATCATTCTTAAGATCCATCAGGTTCTGTGAATCTAAGTCACAGCCACACACAGGTCCAAGAGGCTGATAAAGACACATCCCTTTCCAAAGCAATTAAGCAAAGAGCCACAGGTGAAGCCCATTCATTTCCATTTGAAAACTGTTTTCTTCAGGCTTCACAAAGGAGTGGCCTGAGGCAAAGACCTTCCTGACATTGAGTGCAACACAACAATAAGTAAGCAAAAGGCCCAAAGCAGGGTTTCTGCACTGAGACTTTCCTGGTCACGCTGATATCTGAGTTGTCTGAGATTCTCGCCATTCTCTTCAGCTATCCAGTACATGGTCATGTCACAGAGCTTGGAGGTGGTACATATTTTGGACACAAATCCATGAGCCTATTCTGGAAAGTGTCCAGAATTCAGAAAGAAAACAACAACTTAGAAAGATAGCAGGTGTTGCACATCGATAAGACAAGCTGCAGTCCTTTCATATATTGGGCAGGATGAATTATGGGAAGATTTATACTAGACAGGACACACCCATTAATGCATTCTCTTTTCTAATGTCTAAAACAACGAACACAGGGGGATACACAGAAACAGAAAAACTCGCCATGTCAAATGACTTACTAGAATCTGTCCATTCCAAACCAAACAAACCGCCTTTCCTATCTATTCTCAGAACATGAGACAAAACAACAAACCCACACCCACTCCCCCAAAGGCACCTCCTTCCCCCAAGTAGGTCTGTGACTATCCGGAGTGTCCTCTGACTGGTGGGCCATACTATGTTCCCCCAAAATGGACTGTCTTCTCTCAGATCTTGTTTCATTGACCAACTCTGTGAAGATGTCAGGAAAAAGTGGTTAGACACTACCTGTTTTCTCAGGAAAAATCCATCTTCAGAGCTCTCCTGGCATTTGGCCATCCTCACATCATTAGGTACCAAGAAAACTGACTGTCCTTGGTAAATCCAAACAAGTGAGCCCACTGGGACTGGGACTTGGACTGCCTCTGGGTGCCCGGCTTCTTGGATACCAAGTTCAGAGAGTTCCATCACCAAGGAAATGAGGTATGTCACATTCTTTGGAACTGAATGAGGTCCCTGCCTTGGCACCCACTTTGTCCAAACAGTTGCTTCCAAGGGTAACATAAGATGGAGGTTGCCCCTACTTCCTGTGACACTTTCATAAGGTAGAATGTATATCAACAATTGGCACCCGGGAACAGCTCTCCACTCATGCCTGGTTTGGTCCATCATCTCTAAAATAAGAAGAGAGAGGCAGATTCAGACACATCCCTTCATCCTGACCAGGTTCTTTTCCATGGAAGAGGACTTTTGCTCTCTCTGGTGCTTCATACCTGCCTACAACTTCTCCAGGTATCATTTGTGCATGGACATTTGAGGTTCTCATCAGGTGGAAGGCCCCCAACTTTCCTGTATTGTAAGAACCACTCTGTCCCTGCTCTTCTGTAAATTGATTGAGGGAACAGTGTATACTTGGGGTTAAAAACAGGTTTCATTTGGGTTAGGAATGATTCTGTGCGATGAATAATGGTATTGGAAACATGCAATATTTACAAGAATATAGAGTTGAAATATAAGTATGAAAACAGAAATCAAGGTATGATTTGAAGCCCAGAATAGTGTTGCCCTTGATTGGGATACTTAGCTTTGAATTATGTTCTGCAAAGTTGTCTCAGATAATTCGATACACAATGGCATAGGACCTTGTAAATTGGATGATTGAATTTAGAAGAGAACATCCAGTCAAAAAGGGATATTCAGTAGGATTAGGAAGATAGTCGGTAGGTTTAGGAAGAAGAGTGAGTATAGGATTTGGACCAAAAGTTCTTTAGCAATAGACTTTCGGTTATAGAGTGAATGTAAATGTCAACACATATGAAGAGTCAGTCAGTATGTTGAACTGGGGAAAATATGTAGAAAAGCCGATATCAATAGAAACATTACGAAATGAGGCAAAGTATAAAGTGAGTGATAGAATTAGACATTTTCAACAGGGTTGAGTTTGAATATATAAATTAGGAAAAAACAAATATGTAGTCACCAATAGAATTGACAATTGACAGCATTAGGCAACCTGGACATAGATGTTTTTAGAAATCCATGTTCACTTTCTATTTAGGCTTTGGTACAATCATAAGTGTGACCTTTCCATTTTTTGTCCAGAATATTACTGTGATAATGAGGTGACATGAGTATTTCTTTCACCATTTCTGGGAGCAACATATTGAAGATGTAAAATTAGAATTGGTTGTACAAAGAGGTGTACCCTGTTTGTATGAACATAGAGAAAAAGCATGAATTGACCATACTGTGAATAAATAATATAACTTTTTTGAACTTAAAATAATGCATTGAACTGATATCTGAAAAATTAAAGGAAATCGTATATTGATATACAATCATTAATTCCAACCAGTTATTTATCTAATGGAAATATTAGTGATTTCTTTTATCATGAAGAGTTTGTGAGTTTTGCTTCAAAATGATTATGGAAATTCAAAATAATGTGTTTGGTAAGAAGTCTCATGAAAAGACCAGTCAAGAAACCCTGAGAATACATGTGTTCAGAAGCAAGAAGTGATTAAAGTTGAAACAAATGCCTATTAATTTGTGAACTTGTGGATGAAATGTATATCCTATGATGTGCAAAAACTGAAGAAACAATAATGTACCAGTGTCGAATACAAATGAATGACAAATTACATATCATGTCCCATAGGAGTCTACTTGCATTGATGTTAGACTGGGTCAGTTACTGTAGAATAATTAGGATATGTATGCACCATTCACTGAAGTTAGTTTTCAGTACTAGGAAACAAATATGTATTTCAGGTGCATGAATATTACTGATTATAATCTTGTGAAAAGTTGATTATAAATCCACATACATGAACATGAATGAATTTAGAGAGTGTATATTAGACACATACATTTCATATTTTGAAAAATTTGTAGAGTATATCTATATCTATATCTATATCTACACACACACACACACACACACACACACACACACACAACACTCACAGGCATTAAAAAGTACCAATATAAATGCCAATCGAAATTCATCAGTAAATATATGTCATCCAGAAATGCAAAAATATTTATTTTACTGAATATGACTTTATGTATAACGTTGTTCGACTAGGACGGTCTCCTATAGGTTGAATTTATTTCCAACAGCATTTAGGAGGAGTGAACTCTTCTCACAATTTGTATCTGCTAAGACAGCCACCTCACAAAATGTACGTGTGATACCTGCTAGGATTCTATGTATGCATATATATATACATGTGTGAATAGGCTAAAGAAAAGGGAAACAAGAATTCACATATTTGTTAAGTTTAAAAACACATGGAGAATATGTCCATTAAAATTTGAATACATTTATAACTCCTACCTTATATAATGCAAATGTCAAGTCCAACTATACAACATGTCTCCTCTGAAGTGCTTGTATTTCTATTGTGTTGGGTTAATTTTCCCCATTATATTAGGATGAATAGTCTGAGTCTACTAGGTATGGCTTAGTGTCAGGAATTCAGCATTTCGAATGGAAAATTGAAAAATGAATCCAATGTGTATGTAAATATATGCTGCACAAATATCCTCCCGCTCTCATCCAGAAGAATGCCTTGACATTACCTTCACCCCAAGTAAGACACAATTAGAGGAAAAGAGTTACAAAATCAGTGAATACATATCTGGAATGTAAAATGCTCAGGAGTTCACAACCTTGGAGGTGGTAGAGGAGTTTGCAAAACTAAGGGACAGGGTAAACACTCCACAAATATGGAGCTCTGCTGGCCTAAAAACTTTTTGAGAAACTGCCTCTGAGCTTCCGCCCTTGAAATATATGTTGTTTTCAGGAGATTTGTCTTCCTTTGTAGGGAGACCATCAAAGCTGGGTCTGCATCTATGTGACCTGGAGGACATGGTTTCTTATTTTCCAATGAACAAGATGAAGCAGTGCTGAATCCACTCTTTGTAGGTAAACTGAGGCCACTGGGGACTAAGTTTCTCCCCATGTGGACTGTAAAGCCATTTGGTCCTCCTCCACTTTTTGTGGTTTTTTTGCTGCTGCACTGTGAGTTTGGTATTTGTTTCATGAAATACTAGGAGCTAATCTGGGACAGAGTGCTGGAGGGAGTTCTGTCACGTGTGGTGGGTCAGGGTCTGCTAGAGAATGCACCAAATAAGCTTCGATCTCTCACAGCTTGCCCCATTTCCCCCTTGTCCATATCAACCTGATTCGTAATTTTCCTCTGAAAACTCTGCATATAACAAGATGCTTTTACATATAAGGGTCTGCTGGCTGTACCACGTCAGTTACAAGCCATTTGGAATCCAATGGTAGATCCACATGGCCCTACCACGGATGTTTTATCAAACACCTCCCCACCACTGCTCTAGACCCACTACTCAGCAGGCTCCAACTTACTGCCATCCTATTCTACACCAGTTTCATGAAACTCCGTAAATCAAGGCACTGTCTGGTATACTCATGATCAGCAACAGGACATCCAATGTTTCTCCAGTGCCACCTGGTCATAGAAATTTCAAAAATTTCATGGTATTTATCTAGCCATTTTTCAAGCATGAAGTTGGAGGCACTGTGGGTTTCAATTCATTCAGCAAACATTAAATGGTGAGGAAGCTCATTTCAATGAAATCTCTGGAGAACCCTCACAGGCAAGCCTTCCCAAAGAGTGAACAAAAGGTCACATTAGGCCAGGCCCATTGAGGTCTACAATGTGAGGTCCATGTGTGTTTTGACTCTAAACTATGGCTGCCATTTCTTTAAGAATAAAATCATGTGATATCCTTGCTGAGATTCCCAGGCCTCTGTGGAAATCCACCGGGGCCTAGGTCTCAGTTTCCAAGAGCGACTTTCATGCGTGGCCTCTTAAAATCCCAACAAAATTCATGCCAATGCTTCTCTGAGTTCAGTTTCAAAACCCAGTCTCTAAGGGGAATCACACCAGAGTTCAAGCCTACCTGGACCCAGTCATTTTTTCCAATGCCACACAAATGATCAAAATTAAAATCAAAACACTCCCACATGGCCCTCATCTTTTTCCATATAGTCAATCATCTTAACCTCTGGGTGGAGGTTTCCATGAGGGGCGCAGCCAAAGACAGTGTCCAAAATCAGCTCGTTTGCCCCTCATTTTCCTAAAGTCAGGGTAGCCTGGACACCGTTTCTGTGAACCAGGATTGAACAAATAAGCCTGCCGTTAATACTTCTGTGTTTCTCCAATTTGATGCCTACTGATTTTAGGTATGGATTCTTTAGGTGATTTCGAGTCATGCGAAAACACAAGCACCTCTGCAGGGCTTTGAAGAACTCATTTGACCCAAAGAATCCCTATTCTCATTTGATGGAGTGCAGGAACCTAACAGAGGAAGGAAAGAGACTTCATCCACAATGAATGATATTTTTGCCATTTTGGTTTTGGAAGCTCACATGGGATCATTCTTAAGATCCATCAGGTTCTGTGAATCTAAGTCACAGCCACACACAGGTCCAAGAGGCTGATAAAGACACATCCCTTTCCAAAGCAATTAAGCAAAGAGCCACAGGTGAAGCCCATTCATTTCCATTTGAAAACTGTTTTCTTCAGGCTTCACAAAGGAGTGGCCTGAGGCAAAGACCTTCCTGACATTGAGTGCAACACAACAATAAGTAAGCAAAAGGCCCAAAGCAGGGTTTCTGCACTGAGACTTTCCTGGTCACGCTGATATCTGAGTTGTCTGAGATTCTCGCCATTCTCTTCAGCTATCCAGTACATGGTCATGTCACAGAGCTTGGAGGTGGTACATATTTTGGACACAAATCCATGAGCCTATTCTGGAAAGTGTCCAGAATTCAGAAAGAAAACAACAACTTAGAAAGATAGCAGGTGTTGCACATCGATAAGACAAGCTGCAGTCCTTTCATATATTGGGCAGGATGAATTATGGGAAGATTTATACTAGACAGGACACACCCATTAATGCATTCTCTTTTCTAATGTCTAAAACAACGAACACAGGGGGATACACAGAAACAGAAAAACTCGCCATGTCAAATGACTTACTAGAATCTGTCCATTCCAAACCAAACAAACCGCCTTTCCTATCTATTCTCAGAACATGAGACAAAACAACAAACCCACACCCACTCCCCCAAAGGCACCTCCTTCCCCCAAGTAGGTCTGTGACTATCCGGAGTGTCCTCTGACTGGTGGGCCATACTATGTTCCCCCAAAATGGACTGTCTTCTCTCAGATCTTGTTTCATTGACCAACTCTGTGAAGATGTCAGGAAAAAGTGGTTAGACACTACCTGTTTTCTCAGGAAAAATCCATCTTCAGAGCTCTCCTGGCATTTGGCCATCCTCACATCATTAGGTACCAAGAAAACTGACTGTCCTTGGTAAATCCAAACAAGTGAGCCCACTGGGACTGGGACTTGGACTGCCTCTGGGTGCCCGGCTTCTTGGATACCAAGTTCAGAGAGTTCCATCACCAAGGAAATGAGGTATGTCACATTCTTTGGAACTGAATGAGGTCCCTGCCTTGGCACCCACTTTGTCCAAACAGTTGCTTCCAAGGGTAACATAAGATGGAGGTTGCCCCTACTTCCTGTGACACTTTCATAAGGTAGAATGTATATCAACAATTGGCACCCGGGAACAGCTCTCCACTCATGCCTGGTTTGGTCCATCATCTCTAAAATAAGAAGAGAGAGGCAGATTCAGACACATCCCTTCATCCTGACCAGGTTCTTTTCCATGGAAGAGGACTTTTGCTCTCTCTGGTGCTTCATACCTGCCTACAACTTCTCCAGGTATCATTTGTGCATGGACATTTGAGGTTCTCATCAGGTGGAAGGCCCCCAACTTTCCTGTATTGTAAGAACCACTCTGTCCCTGCTCTTCTGTAAATTGATTGAGGGAACAGTGTATACTTGGGGTTAAAAACAGGTTTCATTTGGGTTAGGAATGATTCTGTGCGATGAATAATGGTATTGGAAACATGCAATATTTACAAGAATATAGAGTTGAAATATAAGTATGAAAACAGAAATCAAGGTATGATTTGAAGCCCAGAATAGTGTTGCCCTTGATTGGGATACTTAGCTTTGAATTATGTTCTGCAAAGTTGTCTCAGATAATTCGATACACAATGGCATAGGACCTTGTAAATTGGATGATTGAATTTAGAAGAGAACATCCAGTCAAAAAGGGATATTCAGTAGGATTAGGAAGATAGTCGGTAGGTTTAGGAAGAAGAGTGAGTATAGGATTTGGACCAAAAGTTCTTTAGCAATAGACTTTCGGTTATAGAGTGAATGTAAATGTCAACACATATGAAGAGTCAGTCAGTATGTTGAACTGGGGAAAATATGTAGAAAAGCCGATATCAATAGAAACATTACGAAATGAGGCAAAGTATAAAGTGAGTGATAGAATTAGACATTTTCAACAGGGTTGAGTTTGAATATATAAATTAGGAAAAAACAAATATGTAGTCACCAATAGAATTGACAATTGACAGCATTAGGCAACCTGGACATAGATGTTTTTAGAAATCCATGTTCACTTTCTATTTAGGCTTTGGTACAATCATAAGTGTGACCTTTCCATTTTTTGTCCAGAATATTACTGTGATAATGAGGTGACATGAGTATTTCTTTCACCATTTCTGGGAGCAACATATTGAAGATGTAAAATTAGAATTGGTTGTACAAAGAGGTGTACCCTGTTTGTATGAACATAGAGAAAAAGCATGAATTGACCATACTGTGAATAAATAATATAACTTTTTTGAACTTAAAATAATGCATTGAACTGATATCTGAAAAATTAAAGGAAATCGTATATTGATATACAATCATTAATTCCAACCAGTTATTTATCTAATGGAAATATTAGTGATTTCTTTTATCATGAAGAGTTTGTGAGTTTTGCTTCAAAATGATTATGGAAATTCAAAATAATGTGTTTGGTAAGAAGTCTCATGAAAAGACCAGTCAAGAAACCCTGAGAATACATGTGTTCAGAAGCAAGAAGTGATTAAAGTTGAAACAAATGCCTATTAATTTGTGAACTTGTGGATGAAATGTATATCCTATGATGTGCAAAAACTGAAGAAACAATAATGTACCAGTGTCGAATACAAATGAATGACAAATTACATATCATGTCCCATAGGAGTCTACTTGCATTGATGTTAGACTGGGTCAGTTACTGTAGAATAATTAGGATATGTATGCACCATTCACTGAAGTTAGTTTTCAGTACTAGGAAACAAATATGTATTTCAGGTGCATGAATATTACTGATTATAATCTTGTGAAAAGTTGATTATAAATCCACATACATGAACATGAATGAATTTAGAGAGTGTATATTAGACACATACATTTCATATTTTGAAAAATTTGTAGAGTATATCTATATCTATATCTATATCTACACACACACACACACACACACACACACACACACACACAACACTCACAGGCATTAAAAAGTACCAATATAAATGCCAATCGAAATTCATCAGTAAATATATGTCATCCAGAAATGCAAAAATATTTATTTTACTCAATATGACTTTATGTATAACGTTGTTCGACTAGGACGGTCTCCTATAGGTTGAATTTATTTCCAACAGCATTTAGGAGGAGTGAACTCTTCTCACAATTTGTATCTGCTAAGACAGCCACCTCACAAAATGTACGTGTGATACCTGCTAGGATTCTATGTATGCATATATATATACATGTGTGAATAGGCTAAAGAAAAGGGAAACAAGAATTCACATATTTGTTAAGTTTAAAAACACATGGAGAATATGTCCATTAAAATTTGAATACATTTATAACTCCTACCTTATATAATGCAAATGTCAAGTCCAACTATACAACATGTCTCCTCTGAAGTGCTTGTATTTCTATTGTGTTGGGTTAATTTTCCCCATTATATTAGGATGAATAGTCTGAGTCTACTAGGTATGGCTTAGTGTCAGGAATTCAGCATTTCGAATGGAAAATTGAAAAATGAATCCAATGTGTATGTAAATATATGCTGCACAAATATCCTCCCGCTCTCATCCAGAAGAATGCCTTGACATTACCTTCACCCAAGTAAGACACAATTAGAGGAAAAGAGTTACAAAATCAGTGAATACATATCTGGAATGTAAAATGCTCAGGAGTTCACAACCTTGGAGGTGGTAGAGGAGTTTGCAAAACTAAGGGACAGGGTAAACACTCCACAAATATGGAGCTCTGCTGGCCTAAAAACTTTTTGAGAAACTGCCTCTGAGCTTCCGCCCTTGAAATATATGTTGTTTTCAGGAGATTTGTCTTCCTTTGTAGGGAGACCATCAAAGCTGGGTCTGCATCTATGTGACCTGGAGGACATGGTTTCTTATTTTCCAATGAACAAGATGAAGCAGTGCTGAATCCACTCTTTGTAGGTAAACTGAGGCCACTGGGGACTAAGTTTCTCCCCATGTGGACTGTAAAGCCATTTGGTCCTCCTCCACTTTTTGTGGTTTTTTGCTGCTGCACTGTGAGTTTGGTATTTGTTTCATGAAATACTAGGAGCTAATCTGGGACAGAGTGCTGGAGGGAGTTCTGTCACGTGTGGTGGGTCAGGGTCTGCTAGAGAATGCACCAAATAAGCTTCGATCTCTCACAGCTTGCCCCATTTCCCCCTTGTCCATATCAACCTGATTCGTAATTTTCCTCTGAAAACTCTGCATATAACAAGATGCTTTTACATATAAGGGTCTGCTGGCTGTACCACGTCAGTTACAAGCCATTTGGAATCCAATGGTAGATCCACATGGCCCTACCACGGATGTTTTATCAAACACCTCCCCACCACTGCTCTAGACCCACTACTCAGCAGGCTCCAACTTACTGCCATCCTATTCTACACCAGTTTCATGAAACTCCGTAAATCAAGGCACTGTCTGGTATACTCATGATCAGCAACAGGACATCCAATGTTTCTCCAGTGCCACCTGGTCATAGAAATTTCAAAAATTTCATGGTATTTATCTAGCCATTTTTCAAGCATGAAGTTGGAGGCACTGTGGGTTTCAATTCATTCAGCAAACATTAAATGGTGAGGAAGCTCATTTCAATGAAATCTCTGGAGAACCCTCACAGGCAAGCCTTCCCAAAGAGTGAACAAAAGGTCACATTAGGCCAGGCCCATTGAGGTCTACAATGTGAGGTCCATGTGTGTTTTGACTCTAAACTATGGC